>NC_061485.1:24132249-24189749 GCF_022539355.2 Hippoglossus stenolepis
AGAATTTTAGCGATCAAAGGTCAAGGTCACTCAAACCTCACCAAACACATTTTTTGCTATAACTCAAAACTTAATTTACTATGCTAAACGACTTAATACCCTTTCTATTAAATGACTCCAAAGTCATTACAACATATTATTGGAGGCTGGACACAAATAGATGTTTAATGCAACGTCCCTGTTTGGCAGAGGCATATAACCATGAGATGATAATTCTATTTATATTAGATTATGCCACATGCTAATAATGCATAATTTACATATTACCTTATCAGGTAGCAGTTTAGAAGAATATACACTACCGTTCCAAAGTTTGGGGTCACCCAGACAATTTCGTGTTTTCCATGAAAACTCACACTTTTATTTATCAAATGAGTTGCAAAATGAATAGAAAATATAGTCAAGACATTGACAAGGTTAGAAATAATGATTTTTATTTGAAATATTAATTCTGTTCTTCAAACTTTGCTTTCGTCAAAGAATGCTCCATTTGCAGCAATTACAGCATTGCAGACCTTTGGCATTCTAGCTGTTAATTTGTTGAGGTAATCTGTAGAAATTTCACCCCACGCTTCCTTTTTTCCAATCTTCCTCTGTCCAATGTCTGTGTTCTTTTGCCCATATCAATCTTTTCTTTTTATTGGCCAGTCTCAGATATGGCTTTTTCTTTGCCACTCTGCCTAGAAGGCCAGCATCCCAGAGTCGCCTCTTCACTGTAGACGTTGACACTGGCGTTTTGCGGGTACCATTTAAAGAAGCTGCCAGTTGAGGACCTGTGAGGCGTCTATTTCTCAAACTAGAGACTCTAATATACTTGTCTTCTTGCTGAGTTGTGCACCGGGCCTCCCACTTCTCTTTCTACTCTGGTTAGAGCCCGTTTGTGCTGTTCTCTGAAGGGAGTAGTACACACCGTTGTAGGAAATTTTCAGTTTCTTCGCAATTTCTCGCATGGAATAGCCTTCATTTCTAAGAACAAGAATAGACTGGCGAGTTTCACATGAAAGTTCTCTTCTTCTGGCCATTTTGAGAGTATAATCGAACCCACAAATGTGATGCTCCAGATACTCAACTAGCTCAAAGGAAGGCCAGTTTTATAGCTTCTCTCACCAGCAAAACAGTTTTCAGCTGTGCTAACATAATTGCACAAGGGTTTTCAAGGGTTTTCTAATCATCCATTAGTCTTCTAAGGCGATTAGCAAACACAATGTACCATTAGAACACTGGAGTGATAGTTGCTGGAAATGGGCCTCTATACACCTATGTAGATATTTCATTAAAAACCAGACGTTTCCACCTAGAATAGTCATTTACCACATTAACAATGTATAGAGTGTATTTCTGATTAATTTAATGTTATCTTCATTGAAAAAAACAGTGCTTTTCTTTGAAAAATAAGGAAATTTCTAAGTGACCCCAAACTTTTGAACGGTAGTGTATATATATATTTGTGTGTCTATAATGTCTATAAATCTGAAAGCAATCCTAGAATCCATTAGCGCTCCCTGATCTCTGATGTATTTATGCACTCCCTTGTGGCCGTGTCAGAAAATGTACAACCTGTTGCTTTTTGTTTTTGTACAGAAAATGCTGCGTGTGAAGGATGAGGAATTCTCTTTGCGGGAAAGGAGGGAAAATTCCCACCACAGAAGGAGACGGTACTCTGACGACTACGACAGTGAGATAGAGCTGTACCAGAAGTACAAGTCAGCGGGACTTGAAGACAACATGGTAGCTGACATGATATTGTTGCATATGTAAATCTGCATAAACCCTGAATCCAGAACTGTATGTTGAGTGGCTGCTCCCCTCTCACCCAGGCATGGGCCAGTGATGACGATGATGAGCCACCATTCAGTCCCGTCATGCGAAAGAAAGCAGTGAAGGTGAAACACGTCAAGAGACGAGAAAAGAAGTTAGACAAAAAAGTAAGACTTGAATTCTCTTGTACATTTACTTCTGTAAGGTTGTAAACAACATAAATAGTAACACATCTGGTCTGCTACTTATGTTTACTTGAAACTATCCAGAAGGAGTCCCGTCGCCACAAACAGAAGCAGAAGCACAAAGACAGAACCAGGCACAGTGAGAAGGGGGAGTTACGGGATAGCGGAGGGCAACGTCAGTGTCTGGGACCATCCTGTGTGGAGGCATCAAGACCCAGCTCCAAATACTGCTCTGAGGAGTGTGGCATGAAATTAGCTGCCAAGTAAGAACTCTCAATTTTCACTTGTTTTTTCATTTGTGTTTCCATTAGCCTATACACTGTATTTCAGGTACAGCTTAGAACCAATAAAGCCAATATCTTTTTTTGAATTAAAATAAAGGTAGTTCACTGGAGTTTTTCCAAAATTGACCCAATAATTGGAACCTGTTTCATACCTCTGCTTAGAATGAAGCAAAGGTCTAAATCCTTTTGTTGAACTATTATCAGTTGTTTGTTTTCAAATGACAGTACTACTGCTCCACCTAGTGTTAGAAGTTTTAAATGTGATACTGAGTTTTACAGTTTTTTTTGTCTTAGTCAAATCAATCCTCATTTGAATAATCTGATATCAATTAATGAAATCCAGAGGCAGGTGCTTGTTTGCAAAGTTACAACTATGAAGTCATTGAGGAGCTGGACAGTACAAAGCCATATATAAGATGTGGACAAATATTTCAGTGAATCAGATTTGACTTGATTCAGGAAATCAGCATTGATATCCAGCCCTACTTTAATGCTGGTAAATGCTGCAGTAGTTGATTAACTGTATTTTCTTATAGGTCAGTATTACATTAGGTCTTGTTGGGAACTTACAAACCGGAATCAGAACTGTTAATTTTGTATTTTTTACTTTGCACTGATGTTGATTAATCTGCTTTTTGATCGACAGCCGGATTTATGAGATCCTCCCCCAGCGCATCCAGCAGTGGCAGCAGAGTCCCTGTATTGCCGAGGAGCATGGGAAGAAGCAGCTTGAGCGCATCCGCCGGGAGCAGCAGAACGCTCGGCTGCGCCTCACCGACATGGAGCGACGCTTCCACGAACTGGAGGGTATCATTACCAAGGCCAAGCAGCAGGCGGTTCAGCAGGACGAGGAGGTGAGCTGGCAGCAGCCTGCACTTGCACCTTTTACTTGAACAGATTACTTTTTAGTTGGGGGGGGCCTATACTGATATTTGGGAGTAAAATACTTTTGCCCATAAGAAAATTTTAAATAAATGGCGGTGATTTCTAAGATGTCGCTTTCAAACCCTAATGACAAATACATTTAATTGAGGTTTGATATTTTACAGTTTAACCATGAACTCTATTATAAATAACAAAACAAAAAAACACAATTACAGCCAAATATATACAACTTGAATAAAGACGTAAAATGTAAACATAAATGCACATCTTTTCTGCATTGTTTACTCTGGAAACATTTCATATTGGGGAATATCAACGAACATAAACGCAGATGTTGATATGTCTGTGAAAGGCTTATATCGGCATATATTGGCCAACCAAAATATCTGTCCGGCTTTAATTCTTTCACTTGAGCAAAGGATTGGGAACAATAACCACACAAGGTGCTAACTTTATATAACATGTTATAGTTATGTGCAGATTTTGTTCACTATGTTTACAATTCTATTGACTGATTCTAATAATGATTTGATTGATACAGTGATACTGTGATATCTGTGATATAATTTATGGTGCTGTGAAAACCTCATAGCTAAAACTCTAGTCTGTTAAAACCGCTTCTTCCCTCCGGCTCTGGTCAAAGTGAGGACGAGCTTTGAAACTGCAATCTCAGACATTTCTGTTTGTTTGATGCTGCAGCAGAAGAGCATAGGTGACACTGTAATGAATTGTTCTCTCTCCTGTTGCAGGTGAATGAAGGCGATAACGAGGACACAGATCTGCAGATTTTCTGTGTGTCCTGTAGTCATCCCATCAACCCAAAGGTGGCGCTGAAACATATGGAGAGATGTTATGCAAAGGTAATTAATTCTCTAATTTGTGTTTCTGCCTCTAAGCAACTCATATATGCACAAACAAAAGAATATTGACTACTTATAACATTTCTTTCCTCATGAATATGTTGACAGTACGAGAGTCAGACCTCCTTTGGCTCCATGTACCCTACAAGAATAGAAGGGTAAGAAAAAATAAATATACTCAAGGCTTTACCAATTTTCCCTGATTTAACTTGATTTACTAACTATTTCTTTTTCCACAGAGCAACCAGACTCTTCTGTGATGTGTACAATCCCCAGAGCAAAACGTATTGCAAGAGGCTTCAGGTTCTGTGTCCAGAACATTCCAGGGATCCCAAGGTCAGTGAAGTCAGTATAATTTCTACCACTCCCTAAACCTACCAACTAAAACGTGAAAATATTGACAGTAAAAGCTTGTTGAACTTTCAGTTTCTTTGAGTAGAGTTTCCTATTTTACATTCGATGTTTCTCTCTTCTGCTGTGCCCAGATCCAAGTAGATGAGGTGTGTGGATGTCCTCTGGTGAAGAACGTGTTTGCGCTGACAGGAGAATATTGTAGAGTCCCCAAAAGGAAATGCAACAGACATTACAACTGGGAAAAGCTGAGGAGAGCTGAGGTGGACTTGGAGCGAGTCAGGGTGGTAAGTCCAACTTCATGAACGATGCTTTGATCTAAAGGGTCAGAACTTTGTTATTTATTGGAAATTCTGTAGATTTTCAATCATAAAGGCTTCTAGGCCTCGGCCCACAATGAGTGAAGTGATAAATAACTGACTTGCTGGTACTAACCATAGACTGTATATAAAGATGGAAGACTCATCTAATTTTCCTCATACTGTACTGAATTGAAGCCAAAATGTCCTGCATATTACTACTGTCATCTTGCGCCTAAGTCTTCACTTGGAGCCAAGGTCTGCGCAGTAGTGATCGTGGTGCAGATCCGCAGTATCGAGGTCCTGTTGATACATGGGTTCAACAATTGTTAGCCAGTCTCAGCTGTCAAACGTGACGTTTCACCAGATTTGATATCATCAAATATGTAATTGAAATCAAACCCTTTAGAAAAATGAACATAACATCAGTATGACACAAACTTCTGTAAATGACAAAAAACATTTTTGAGAAAATATTACATTAAAGTGTATTTTGACTTTTTATTTTGGCACATGTCCTATCCAATAACATGGAGGAGGCAGGATCTATGACCTATACTGCAGCCAGCCACCAGAGGACGATTGAGATACTTTGGCTTCCCCTTTGGGAGCTGTCATGTCATCCATCTTTGTGGACAGTGTATTGGTGCTAACTAACTTAAAACATCCGTTACAACATCCTCAGCATTAACCTGTGCTTTTGTTCCCCACAGTGGTACAAGTTGGACGAGCTCTTTGAACAGGAGCGTAACGTCAGGACAGCTATGACCAACAGAGCTGGTCTCCTCGCTCTGATGCTGCATCAGACTATTCAGCACGACCCCGTGACAACTGATCTCCGTAGCAGCAAGGATAGGTAGTGGACCTAGTCCGCGTCTGTTGATCACTTTACATAATATGAGATTCGTGTGTAAAGGATTAATCTTATCGAACAATGACCATCGTTTTGATGACAACTGGTTTTCTAACTAGATAATTATTTTAAAATCTTTGTATATTAATTAATTTTAAGTGGTAAATGGATATATATTTTCCTGAATGGTACTGCTGATTGAAAACTGCTGTTTTTGGTATGAACACCCTGAATAAACACAGTGAACTTGCTCCAAGTGATGTTTGTGTTAATGATATAAACATTATTTGTACCAACAATATGCACAAAATGTCATAATTTTAACCATTACTAATTTGCCTGAAACTAAACCAAGAATATGTGCTCTCTGTGAACTCACATTGACCCTGATAGATGACTCTTGTAGGTGTCATTCAAACAGCCCTGAAGGCAGCACAGTTAAAGGACCAGGCTGTGGGATGTAGTTACATCTAGCGGTGAATTTGCTGATTGAAACCAACCGCATACTTGTTTCCCCCAAGCCTCCTAAGAGTGTAGTAGATCCTGGGGTGTCCTTCAGGTGAGGTAAAAATGTGAAAGGCCATCTTGTAAAAGGCCTGTGTTTGGTTTGTCCATTCCTGGCTACTGTAGAAACATGGTGGTACAACTCTGTGGAAAGGGACTTGATCCCCAAAATGGGTAGGAAGGGTTTATTCTTAGCTTATAAAATCATAATGATTCTTAGGTTCAGTTGATTGTAGGCTACACCAACTAAAATATAATTATGAATTTCATATTGCAGTTCTTCCGAAAGATGCCACAAAATCCTACACACTGGTCCTTTAAATGACAAAAAGGCTAATTATATTTCACTTATTATAACACCATTCAACTTTTGTTGACTGACAGCGCCCTCTTCAGCCACAAATGAGTAATTCTGTTGGGCACCGAGCTTGGAAGTATTATACTGCAAGTGTAAGTGGTGGAACGGTTTTCATGATCTCTCTCTACCAGCGGACGGAAAGATAAAGTTATCAGCCACATCCAGCCCTCGCTCCACGCTCTAGTTCAAACATGGTCACTTATGGCTCCAAAAAACACACAAACAAGATTGTGATCGCAGATATCCTCAAATCCAGAACCGTTTAAAGAGACTGGTCATGTGTCTGAAATCACTGACTGATTCTCTTTTTACAACTGTATAAAGAGTACCATGTTGGAGACTAGATAGTGAGTTCCTCGGCAAATTTATATATATATATATATATATATATATATTCTATGCATATGTTCGCACATATAAAATGTTTAGTGTCTGCTACAACTTTCACTTTTTGAAATTAAGACTTATGTCTGACACTGCCTATTATTATTATTATTATTATTATTATTATTATTATTATTATTATAGTCACATCTGAGGCTTTTAATTAATTAATTTTAAATCAAACTATCGGCTTTTTTCCCTTCATTCACCGCGAACGCAATGCATGATGGTATATATTGCTCGGGCTAGTGACCATTAATTGCGTCCTACATTTTTTATTCTGCACTGTATAAAATATCTATAATATAGTCGTGGTCCAGTATTTAAATACTATATGTCAATCTATCAGTATATAGTGGAGTGTATAGTGAGAGATGTGACAGTCGGGCTCTTTGATTTTTATATAAAAACCTCAACGTTCCAGAGCAGTTTTCCCTGTTCTGACTTCACCGTCAGTCAGCCGAAACCAGCCGAACTTAGCCGAAGTCAAAACCGAACGGAGACGACTATCAAAGAGGATGGAAGTGGAATGAGATAGGTCACTACACTTTACGTGTTGATTGGTCACGGCTAAATTTGACGTTTGTCTCCACGTATTGATATAGATATACGTATTGAATTAGTGAACAATGCATTTAATTAAAAAACATAGTAGTTGTTTAATGGAAATACTTTATTGCAGGCTGATATAGGCTAGCTCAGCTAAAAGAGCCGCGATAATGTGCAGTAAGTGTGTATAGTTAAATAAGTGCATCATTGTAATACGTCACTTCAGACAGTAATGTTGGATGTTTAGAATAAATGACGGTGGCCACTTGAGTTTACTGTTGCATTATACCTTATTAGTTAAAGCAAAGTAAATGTTTAACGTCGCTGTGCAATGCTTGGCGCTGGTAGTTCTACCATTATTCACGGTCCTGCCGGATTTCTATCTCTATGTCTCGCCTTCCTTTGACAGTCCATAGTTTCCGTCGGTGCTGGATTCTAAGTAGCTAGCTAGCTTAGCTGTAGCACGTAAACTGAGCAGGTGCAGGTTGCGGTTCGAGTCCCAAACAAACGAACTGCCCTGTAGGTGTAGCGGCTCACCGAACCGCCCACATCCGTGAGGGGGTTACGACACACAGATCTGGAGCACAGCGACACAGCAGCCATGGAGGGTAGAAGGGCGCTGTAGCTAGCGGGGGCTAACACTGCTACTCTCGTCTTGATTTTCAGTGTTTGCTGCCCAGTCAATCTACGTAAGTGTGTGTGACTGTGACCGATTGTACTATGCAGTGTGATACGTGTAGAGAAACATCTGGTGTCTGTACCCGAGCTTCAGAGCACCCTCAGCAGTGAAAGTACTTGCATTAGTTGAAGTTAGCAAGTGCTGCTAACAGGGTGTTTGCTAGCCAACATCTGCTACACACCAATGTTAGCTGATATACTCATGGGATCTAGCAAACGACAGAACACCACACTTTCATTTAGTTTAGTTTATTTTTTATAAAAACAAATATATTTATGTGCTTGGTAAGTCGTTAACATCGTTGAAAACCAGCAGTTCGTTATTTTAAGCTAATACTTATGCACTACAACGTTGAGCTAGGCTAACTGATCAAATTGTACTGGAACGTATCGTGTGTCAAATCTCTGTTTGTAAACATCCTCCTCGCTCGTTTCCAGGTCCTGGCAGTCCTACTCCACACCTCTTTAAATGGGATGCCAGATCGACTGTAGAGGAGGTCTCTTTGCTCTTCAGGAACACACTGTGGGGAGATTGTAACCCGAGCTGGTGCATCAATGAATGAGGAACCACAAGAGAGCCCTGTCCCAGGCAGAGAGCCTGTGCTGGACAATGTGGGACCGACCACAGAGGAGAAACCAAGCAGCAAAGCAGAGAGCCCCTCCAAGGCAACACCCTCACATGAGCCCCTTGGGCCCTCGGACTCTCTTCCTTCTAAGGAAACCCCCAGCTCCGTTCCTATAGAGAAATCCCCTGAGGAGGTAAACGAAGAGGAGGCGAGGGCTGCAGGTGGAGAGCCTCCTGCTGATTGGTTCGAGCCCCTCGAGGATGATGAAGAGGAAGATGCCAATTCCTATTTTGGTAGGAATGATGCAGAGGAAGAAAGCCTGGCAGGGGAAAGTGAGAGGAGTGAGAGCGTGGCGGGCAGCGAGAAGGCCTTCAAAAAGATACATCTGTAGGTTGAATAATGTTGTTGTCCTCACCTCTGTGGTCATGTAACAATACTGCAATTTCCTGTCCCTTACATGATTCTCTCAAATGTCTGCAGAGGCTTTCGATTGTACTGTTGTCTGATAATCAGCAGCATTATCCATGCATTAGATATGCACATTATATAATGTTATACTGCACTACACCATATATAATGTCAACTGCATTTTCACTCCTGTTTATTTCATTATCTAATTTCGGAGCTTAATTGTTGTTAAATGGTTCTATGTGATCTTTTTCTAGTTTTTATTATAGTCTTTTTGCCTGTGTTTATTCTCTACTTAGTCTCCTGCACCACTCAAATTTCCCCCATGGGGATCAATAAAGGGATATCTTATTTAATTATTACCTAAACCACCATAAATCCTTCAGTACTGCTATAGTGCAGTTCGAATACTCAATGCAACAGGGAGTTTATTTAAATAAAGTAGATGGTGACAGGTTAAATTACACCACACTAGGAGGGGGGGTTACAGTTGGTTGGAGTGTGGTAATAGTGTCTTGAAAGTGTCAGCATAGATTAAACGTCTAGAATACTTTTTGTCCATCTATAAGAATAAAATAAAAACACAACACAACACAGCTTCATACCAACATTTTCCTCTATGGCTTCCAGTGCAGCCTTTACCCCCCCCTGGAGTATTGATATTTCTCACCTGTTTGATTCTTGTCTTCTCTTTTAAATCCAGGATTCAAGTCCCTCGCCGTAAGCGGTCTCATCCTGACGAGGGATGGGAGGAGTGGGCTGCACTTGGAGAGGGGTGGAAACGCAAAGAAGTTGTTCGGCGTTCAGGGAGCAGCATTGGTCAGAAGGATGTGTATTACATGAGGTAAATACTGACTAGTAGTAAAATAATTTAAAAAAAACACACTGTATAGCTATTTTCAATCCAGAGAGCAGAAAATGATTCAACATAAAATCAATGTCCATCTGATCAGCTACACTATAAATCTATAGCAATCCAATGCAACTTTTCAGCCATGAGTTCATAGTGCGTACTTCATTATAATTCATCATTATTGTTGATGATGAGATGATGATGTCTCTCATTTATGTTAATAGGAAGACAAAAAAAGAAATATCCCTCAATATATTGTATCCAAGGGTGCAACCCCACCCTCATCCATTATCTCAGGAATGAACATTTAATAGAATGTACATATGTCATACAAATGTACAAGTAAATTTTATGGCCACGCTGGTTATTGGATTGCAATACATTGTACCAAATATTGTGGCCATTGAATGTATTTCAACCTGGTGCTTAATTACGTTGGTTTTAGTGTTAAGATATAACTTTAATTTCTGACTCTTCTTTTACTCTTTGCTGTTTAAGTAAGCTTGTGGCAGTCATGCAACTGTGTGTGTTAGGACCAGGTAATATATCATGCATAATATAATAACTTCTCATATTTATCTAATATAATAAATTGATAATAATTAGAGGTGTGGAAATTTCTTGATCGTTAGAATCATCGCGATGCAGACGTGGACGACTCTGCATCGATGCAGAGACAGAACATAATTGAATCAGGTTTTCTGCTATGTTCATTGTTTTAGCGACGTCCTTCCGCTGCTTCAGGATCAGACAGATGCTCATTAAAGGTCCGGTCTGTGTCAGAGTCTCTGTCGGAGCTTCCTCCTCACTCCCCCTCCGACCTGCCCTCACTTTACACTTTAACAATAGACACCAGCACTGATCACAAGTTATTGTGACACATACAGGACTGATTTTTACTTTGTTTGTTGATTCGGTTTAGAGTTTATGAGACACATGTTTAAACATACTGTGCACGCCTTCCCCTGCTTAACACAACAGGAGACGTAACATGACGCGCACAGTCAGGACATCAGGGTTAAAGTGAGCGAAACGATACGGAGACATGATCCGACATCATCGATTAATAACTAAATACATGTGGTTATCAGTTCATGTGTGAGGAGGGACAGAAATGAGCAGGGACTCTCTCACACACACACAGACACACACGTACTCGCACACTCCTGCAGACAGAAGTTCTTCCCGCAGATTATGACGCAGCGCAGTGTTTTAACTTCATTGTTGCAGAAGAAGCGACGCCCCGTTTATCCAGGATTCATCAGTTATTTATAAAGATCAGTTCTAAGTGTGATGATCAGAAAACATCAGAGGAGAAGAGTCACTTGTTGACCAGCGCAGTAATGCGGCTCAGTGCAGTGGTGCTGCTAAGGGGGGGCCAGGCGGGGCCAGGCGGGGCCACCTTGATGCAGTAAAGGCTGTAATCAGAGTTTGTCCTTTTAAGCCTTAGGTGCAGGACACAAGTCTAAACTGAATGAATGGGAAATCAGTGTGGAGAGCAATGACCACTGTCACTCACTTACAGTTGTAGTCTGATTTATGAATTGAAAACCTTCTTTTTTAAATGATGTCACAATTGTAATAACAGTAACACTCTTTTAAAAGCCCTTTCTAAATAAAAATGGAGTTTATATTTGTCTGACTGATAGTATTAATTGATGAAAAAGCAGCCACGTGCAGTAATATAGAAAATTGTGGATGTGATACATTGAAATGCATCGAGATGCATCGTTGTGAAACGAATTGTTGACTGCTGAATCGTAATCGAGTTGGGAGGCTAAGGAAGATGCACACCTCTACTAATAGAAGACATACTTTTAAATATTTACTCTTTAGAGCGTCTTAAATGAAATACTTTACTGCTCATTTTCTCCTATGTATGATGAATTGATGTGGGAACCTGTTCTGGGTATTTTTGGTACTTAGCTGGTGTTTTAGGGCATGTGAATCAATTGGTTCACAGATAAATCAATAATATCAGTGATTGTTATCTGCTGCCTCAATAAATCAAAAAAATGGTTAAATAAATTGTGTTATTTTGTAGGTATCATTAGGACTTTCAGAAAGAGAAGCGTGTGTGTGGTTGTCATCCAGCTCTTTGCAGTTGTACTTGCTTTTCTCCTTCACAGTCCAAAAGGTGATCGAGTGAGAAGCAGAGTAGAACTGGTGTCAGTGCTGGAGGGTGTTCTGGACCTGTCAACCTATGATTACAAGTCAGGAAAGTTCTTCGATGGCAAGGCACGACCCATAAGAATTCGACACAGAGTAAAGGTATCGGCCTCTTTTACCACTTAAAAACTTTTAAGGTGTGTAGGACTGTCCATGGATAAAGGTTTTCTATGTTGAATATGATACTTTCTCCATCTTTTTATACAGATTTATTTTATATATAGTTTCAAATGATGAGCAAAATGTCTTTCCTTCAGAGTTTGTTTATCACCCTCCTAACCCCTGGAAATGATTTCCTGGCTGACATATGTAATTACTATCTATAAGTGCATTGATCAGATGTGTAATGATGACGGTCAGTGGCGGTCTGACTGACTTGCCACTTCCTGTGGAGTTTAATTTATAAAATGTTTTTCTTGTGACAAAATAAGCAACCAAAATTTGTCTGACACTTTTCTCATCAACTAAAGTTTGTTCAGCTATGAGTGGCAGCTCTAAACATGTGCATGTCTTACAGTTGGTTTCTCTCACTTTGTCATCCATTAGAGAAAGATAAGGGAGCGTTCTTCCTCGGAGTCTAGCTTCATGGAGAGAGGAGAGGGGGCTGACACTCCTGACTCTTACCACAGGCTCACCCCCAGCCTGGGGCCCAAAAACGCTTTTTCCAACCAGACGGGCTTCTCCACGCAGAGCACAACCAGCACTGCAAAGCTCTATCGCAATGAGGATCTACCAGTGGACGACAGAATTAAACTTCCTCTGCCCTCATCATCCAAACCTCTCCCTCTTCCCTCCATCAATGGAGAAATTGGGACAGAGGAGAGCACTTTGTGAGTCTATTACTTCTGCTGATATTATTTAACCTTATTTTTAAAACAACTGATGAAACTGACAGGAGTATTTTAATCTAATCAGAAGGGTCTGTGTTATCATGTTTCTCTGCAGGGTCTGTGCCAGATGTGGTATTTCGTTCACAGGCACATGGTATGACAAACAAAGGAAGAGGCCTTGCTGTCCTTCCTGTTGGGGTATGTAATAATTCTAATGACAAACCAATGTCAAATATAGAAATAGAGGGACGTAGAGTAAAAGATGCCACCTTCTTACGTTGTGCTCATTCTACACTGGTTATTCCTTTTTTGATTTCAGCTGCCTCAAAGACAAAGGAGCATCCGATGATCCGTTTCAGAAAGGTAAAGCATTGTGTGTGTGTGTGAACCAGAAATATGCATGAGCAGCTACATTTTAAACTGGGTGTACACTGTGCGACTTTAGAAAAGTTAAATTCCACCGCACACAGTAAATTCTCTGAGATGTGAGGCCAAAGTTCATGATATATGTGCTCACACTGTACGATCTGATGTCTGACATGACCTGACTGCCCACACAGTGGTAGTGTTTTTTTAAGTTGAAATTTCGAAAACCCCCCCCAAAAAAGCAGAACTGGCATATGGACACGTTGGCTAAAAAGATGTGGACATTTTGGTTTGGCTATTTTGCAGAAATACATCAAACTATGTTTAAGGCTACTGTATTGTAAATTGATCACTATCTACACTCTGAATACTGGATTGTTAGAATCCCATCTCCTTTTTCTTTTTTGTTGTGCAATTGCATCCAGCCATAAACTACAGTTCCTACTATTGTGTATCGCAATTTCCTGCAGACACAGTGCTGAGTTTTGGGGAATTAACTCTTGACCATGCTTCAACTTTGCAAGAGCCTTACGACGGCCGACCAAAACTACCAACATCTCAAATCGCACAGTGTATGCCCGGCTTCAATCACTTGCATTTGCTCAAATGTCAGACAGACTATGGTCCACGGGAAACTAATATTCAACTAAGAAAACAACCATAGTTCTCCCAGTTTGTGAAAATGACAATGACAGAACATATGATCATTTTTTGCTTCATGAGTGTTGTTTTTATTGGCATTAAGAAAAGGTCCATAACAAAGAGAAAAGTCATATACTTCAGCACTAAGAAGACAAGTATGTTCTTCCATAATTAGGCTAGTGATTGAAATATAAACAAAATCTGCCTTTCTGTAGTGGATTCCTTGTGGCCAGTGTGTGGGATGTCACAACACCGTGAATTGTGGGCAATGTGCCAATTGCAAACATGGCCTGCAGAGCCCTGAGTCCCGGAAACGCATATGCCGAAAACGCAAATGTATTTGTCCTATTCGCAAGGTAGGCTGCAAGGTACACAATAGTTATTGTTCATGTTGCTGCTTGATGTTTATTTCACCTTCGCATTCATGTGTGTTTTTTTTTGTTAAATCAGGGACCTGGAAGTGGAGGCTTCCTGCAGCAGAGGTCGTACAATGACGTTACTGAAGGCTTTGATGACACGTGTATGAGTTTTCAGGTGGGACAAAGTGTATGATCCATGTGTTTACTGTTCTCGCTGGAGGGTCAAAGGGTTCATGTGCTGCTTTCACAACATGAAGACTGTACCAGTTTTACATCTACCACCTTTTTTCTCTTTAATGTTTAAAGCTAATTCTCCAATGTTAATTTGCTTAAGTCAGTATTATTATTGTACATTATTAAAATAGAATTATATTTATGGAAGCACAACTCTTTCAAATACACCTTGTTCTGGTCAACCACAGCTTTAAAGTCCAGGTCAGATTTGTTCCAGGTTTTCCATGTCCACATTTAAATAGAGAGTGTGCACACGTATGTTGTAATTACTGTACAGTAGTAGTATAATGATGCGATGGTACATTGGTGATAAAAGTTTCATTTGATTCCGGTGAGTTCTAACATCAACTTTTTTATTTTACAGAGTGAATTTGCAGACTCACAGGTAACTTTTTATAATCAATGTAGATCAAATTATATCTGTATTCACAGTTCTTAGCATTATAGCTTTTCTTCCTCACTCTCACTGATCCTGTTTTATTGCTGCAGCACCAGAGTCTCAAAAGCAGCGACACAGAGAACTTCTCGGTCAATGTGGACGTTGAAGATGAGGACGATATGTCAACTGACGACGATGATGATGTGAGTGTTTTTTATTTTAAACGGATATGACGACACGATTATGTAAAGCAATACAGAATAAACCACATCTCTTTTGTAAAAGTGACCCCCTCAACCTCAGGCTAGTGAAAGTTGACAGTTTTCTCATTCAGAGAAGCATAACTGGGGACAATTTGAACTTGTTTCTGTGCACTCAATGATGTGTTCAGACCAATCGCAAATAAGTTTTCCTCATGCATTACTGGCTTGATGGCCCCTGGACTGTCTATGGAGCAGCTTCCCCTATCTGGGGATTGAAACCCAGTGCTAACTTGTGTGGTGGAAATTGGTCAATAAACGAGGTTGTGAGACAAGTTGTCTTTGTAGGTCTATTTGCAAAAGCTTTCTGCAGAAAGGATCACACAGGCAAGGTGGATGTTGTGAGTGAGATGAAATTTATATTGTTCTGTGTCTGGAACATATAGTCTTTATAGGCGTTACTTATAGGCTGCATCCTTTCTGTGTTGGAGAGGAAATAGTGTTACGTGTGGTAAGGGCGCTTGTCAGTCAGCTGAGTTCTTTGAACAAAGGACAAACACAGTTCAACCAGAGTGCAGCAAAGGTCACTATAGAATTCAAGTGACCTCAGGATCAACTTCTACAACACATGTTTAGACAATGGGGTCACATGCTATATGCATCAAGTTTATGTTGAGATGTACCCTAGGTTGAAATGTCTGCTATAAGCATAAACTAAGTAGTTATTAAGTAAAGTAAGTAGTTATTAAGTAATGTAAGTAGTTATTAAGTATATTTCCATTACACTTGGTTTGCTTGGGTGGGGGGTTACAACTGTAAACTAGCCACAGTTTTGATACATGGTTATGACATTTGTAACTATTTTCAAATTTTTCTACAAACCAAACAATCAAATCAATTACTGGAGAAAGTAATCTGCAGATTAATCCATGATTAAAATACTCGTTATTTGCAGTTGGAAAAGAGTTTAAAAAACCACTGCGACTCTTGCAACGTTACTGAGGTGTTAAATACTTATTTTAAGTTAAATTAATTGGTAACTATAATGCCATTTAGGTGACAAAATAATGAAATTATCTCTCCATTGATAATGAAATTGTTTTGTGCTAAGTTATCTTATTCTTGTCTACAGTGGCATAGGAAGCGAAAGCGACGCTCGTGTGGAGAATGCAAAGCCTGTCTCTGCAGGAAAGACTGCGGCACGTGTGATTTCTGTGTAGACAAACCCAAGTTCGGAGGCAGCAACAAAAAGAGGCAGAAGTGTCGTCTACGGCAGTGTCAGAGGCAGGCGATGGTAAGACCATAACAATTTTTTAGGAAATTTTGGTTTGTTGAAGTAATGATTTACAAGGGTTGAATCTTTAGGTTACTTTTGTAACCCTGGTTCTCTGAGTAACATGAGTGAGATGTTTAACTATAGGATTACCAATACGCCAGCCCTGAGTGGCTGGCAGTCGTGATGTCTGCGTCAGGGTCCTGCACCTTAAATACTCCTGACGCAGCATCACCCAACATTCTAAACATGCACCCCTCTTCTCGCCTAACTCCAGCAGTAAAAAGGGGAGTCTGGTGAGTCATCTCACTCATGCTACTCAGATAACCGGGGTTACGAAAGAAAACTAAAGTTCTCTTTCTTAGCATTCGTTTCGATGTCTTACTATGGGAGGAACTCCCGTATTGCCAGACAAGCTGACTTGTGTCAGCTTGTCCAGCCCCCCAGAACCGAAAAGCCCACACTCCGGACAGCTTGGGCCAGGCCTGAAGATGTGACATTCAATCTATAGACCCTTGCAAATGTGAGGGGCAAAGACCAGCTAGCCGAAGCGCAGATATCTTGCCTAGATACCCCGTTGAACAAGGCCCAAGAGGTCGCAAGACCCCTGGTAGAATGTGTCCACAACCCTGCTGTAACCTGGAGGCCCAATCTAGAGTAGGCCAATGCAATGGCGTCCACTATCCAGTGAGAAAGTCTTTGTTTGGTGATAGGCTTGCCCCAATGGGGCTTAGCCCAGGACACAAACAACTGATTACCTTTCCTAAAACACCACATAAGTGTGTAAAGCACGGACCGATCACTGCATGTGTAGCCGCTGCTGTTCCGCAGAGCTATAAGGTGGTGGCTCAAAAGGATGACTAGTAAGGGCTCCAAGCACTACTACCAGATCCCAAGGGTTTGGCTTGGAGATGGGAAGCAATCTTTCATAAAGCGAAAATCGTTTGGGGGTGTTGGCCTGCCGGCAAATCCTCATGGCAAGCACAAATAGCTGACAGTAGAAAATGCAGAAGATAGGAAAGGATTGCACCAACTGAAAAAGAGCTTCCTGTGCCATAGCAAACCATTCCTCAAACACTTCTCACTTACAGTCATAGAGGACAGGTGTATGATGCTCTGGTATTCTGAATTAAGTTAATAACCCTCTGTGATAATCCAGTATGACTCAGACTAAACCACTCACAGGGTGAGCTGCTCCAGAGAAGGTCCCAGCACAACGGGAGGGGCCATAGGTGACCGTGGAGGACCTGCTCCACTTCCGCCAGCCAATGCATGGATGGCCAGTGAGGAGCAATTAAAATCAGTGACAGACGGCTCTCCTGCACCCTGAACAATGTCGGGGGAAATGCCTAAAGTGGATTGAGTGGCCACTTGTTCACGAAAGCATCTACTCCCAGTAGTGCGCTCTGGCTGTGAAGGGAGAAGAACGCTGGGCACTGTGCGTTCTCCCTCAGTGCGAACAAGTCCACTGCCACGTGGCCGAAACGTGACCATTTCTGACCCACGCACATTGCTCCACAATATCAGTCTGTGTGTAACTGACGGGAACGTAGAACCCTCCTGGCAATGGATATATGCCAGCGTTTATCCATATCCTTGTCGTCCTCACTAACGCATGATAAATGATGAAACGTTAGAAAATGTTTTAGCGTTAGAAACACTGCTAACGGCTCCAAATTATTGATATGGGTACGTTGGAGATCCATGCTCTACATCTCATTTTGGGTTCTGCCCCCGAACACACTGCCCCAGCTTGACAGGCTGGTGTCCATTGTCACTACTTTCCTGGCTGATATTGTGCCCATGCGCACACCCACTGTCAGGAAAGACATCTGTCCTGTCTCTGCGTTAACACACTGTTTTCCCTGTTCACCACAACACCCAGATCGGCCAGGTGTGTCAACACAATGTCTGTGTGCGTCGCAGCCTTTTGCTGTGAGCGTGCCAACAGTAGCCAGCCATCCAGCTAAGTGGGGTGTTATTGCGACGTCAACACATTTCACAAATACCCTCGGGCTCAGTGACGGGCCAAATGGGAGTACAAGTTGTCCTGAAATGTGCCGCAGGAAGTGTTTTCTGCGAGAGACAGAGCTGCAAAGCCTTGTCCTCCTTTTTCTCGACCTCGTATTGTGTTTGTATTGAAGCGAGAGTGGAGCCGGATACGCCCTCTGGGACAATCGGCATGTCCAGGATGTTCTCCTTTTCCTTATCTGACAGATTGGTCAGATTCAACCATCTCGTCCTCTCTTGTAGCACCAATACCAACATGCACTTCCCAACCGCCTGTACAGCACAGCGCTGGACACGCAGGCAGATGTCCGCAGTTGTGGTGATCTCGTCCCACGCAGAACTTTCAGGCACATCGGCTATGTCGTCAAAAAGCTCTGCTTGGTATGCTGACAACATGGAGGTGACATTGAGAGTCCTCACCGTCAAGGCTGATGCTTTGTAAGCCGGTTTGGTCAAGGTGGATTGGAAGCGGTCAGCTTTCGTGGTGTGGTGGGAGCTCTGGATGAGGCAACCGTTGGGGAAGGTGGGCTGCCACCAGCGGCTCCATGGGTGGCATGCAGGCCATGGCATGTTTATCCATCCCTTCACAATCCAGGGAAGACGCACCTTGAATGGTGGTTTTGCTTGCATAAGAGTTTTACTTCCAGGAGTCGGTGACTTCCCCCAGGAGCTCCAGGAGCAACGAGAGAAGCTGTCTTGCAGCCTCTTAAGCTTGAGTTAATTTCTTCCCCTCTTAGCGGCACCTTGGGGCTTCCACTACGACCGCGGGCCATGAAATCCACTCCACGGCGCAAAACCGCCTCACCAGGACCCTATGCAGTGGTCAGGCTTGGAGAGCTGAGAGCCTGTGCAGGTGGTACAAAAGAAGAATCCTAGTCCTTGTTGTCACCATCCAACTCCTGACAATCCTCACCGTCGGAGTCATCCTCCTCGTAATCCAACAAGATGGGTGGCTCTGTTAGCATCTGTTATCTAGCGCCGAGCCCCAGCACAGAAACTCCAGTTAGGGGGTGTCCTCCTTGTCCACGCTGTGTTGGGGTTCCTCAGGAGTGGCACAGGAAAGGTTCGGGTCCCTCTTAGAGAGGCTAGCTTGGCGGGCTAGTCTTTGGGGGAGACTCTTCTCTCTGAAGCAAATGCCGGTGCATGAGTCAAGGTTGCTAATGGCGGCGTGTGCGTGGTCCAGCCCGAGACACACGGAGAAGACCTAGTGCGTGTCCTTGCTTGAAATTTTATTTCCACAGGTGCACAGGCGAGGGGCATCACCTTGCTCAAAGGTGGAAGGGAGCTTGGCAGCTGGATCCAGCTGGGTGTGCGAATTATCTGGAATGATAACTCTGTTATCTAGTTTCGGTGGGCAGGCAGTGTGTTAACCGCAGGCTCCCAGTGCAGTTAGATTGCTTGAAGTGCAGAGTTAACGTGCTAGCTAGTTTAGAATAAAACTGTAGCTATGTCGACTCTTGCAACTAGCGTCTGGCGATGGAGGTGTCCACTCCGGTCTAAGGACAGTAGCTAGATAGCATTGACCCATGTCAGAGTAGCTTGCTTCTGAAGTGAGAAAAGGTGTTTGAATGATGGGTGACGTTGCGTCAGGGGTTTTTAATGTGCGGGACGCAGACGTCACAACTCATGGCTGGCGTATTGGTACAAGTGCTTCTGTGAAGACGCGAGGTGCCGTATCCCATAGTCAGACATTGAAACGAATGTTAAGAAAGAGAACTGAATATTTCTGTGCTTCTGTTGGACAGAGGCACCTACTGCCCTTCCAGATGGGACAAGGAGACTTTGGGCCAGATGGTCCGATGACTCCGGGTAGGCCTCGACCTCACTACACGTACAGTCGTAAGTCGAATTTAAAGAAAGACAAAGGGCAAAATTTCGGCTTGGACTTCACTGACAATGAAGACGATGACTTCCAACCAGTGAGTGCACAGTGATTTTGCTGTTAAAATCTTTTAATTGTTCAGTAAGAGAGTTTCAGTCTCCTGCAGATAAAAGGTTAATTTCCTTTTTGTTGTTTTAGATAAGTTGGAGCACTGAGCCTGCCAGGGGTAGCAAACACAGTGAACTGAATGTGAGAAACTAAACTTCTATGCAGGTTTGAAAATAGATTATATCTGTCCAAAGCAAATCTCCAAACCAAACAGCTTGTCACTTAATTTTGTCTTTCAGCCACTGAATTACTCAAATCCGGAGCAGCAGAATGGACTGTCTGACAGAGTGCCTCGCGTCAACCACCATAACAGTCAGCTAGTAAGTTTACATTCATCCTTCTCTTTAGCCGTTTTCAGACATGGCCTGTGGGTAACAATTGGCTACAGGTTTTACCCAGAGCCTTTCACACATGCACAACACAGTGGGAGGTTCTCTGCACAGGCGCATTAACAACAGCATAAAATCCTCTTCATTATTCAGGTGAGAGGTGGAGCAGCAGGCAGAGACAGGAAGTGACATTAATTCCTCTGCGTAGATCACGTGATTTTTCTTGACAACACACAGACACCATCGTCAGCTCTTATCACCACAAACTCTCTTGACATCTTCATCTGTGTCTTCAATGCGTGTGCCACTGCTTTTTCACCAAGAGATATTTATTTTCTTTTTGTTCTTTTCATTATTGCATCTGTCTCGCATTCGATATTTCAGAGTGCAAAACATTTTATTTGGTCGCACCGGTGCGCCTCACATTTAGCTGGTCTGGCTCATTTAGCTGGTCTGGTTACATATATATTATTATATATCCTGTGCCAAATGTTTATTTATTTTTTCAAGAGCAATTTAACAGGGCCAGAGAATCGATTTTATATTTATTGTTTTGGTTGTGTGTGGTTAATTTTTTATTTATTTAGGCTATTTTAAAGGGATAGTTCACCGAAAAATGAAAATTCACTCATCTGCGTTGCAGCCGAATCCAATATGATTGAATTCCAAGTGTCCGTAATCACCGACATTCATATTCGACTCGAAATGGTGCCATTGGAGCCGCATTCACGTACGCACGGGAACACCGCACACACTCTCGCCCAAGGACACACGCGGCTACATCAGCTAGCATCGCCACTTCCGATAGTGGACATTTAGGCTTAAAAAAACTGACCTCGTTTAAAGTCCTATTTGAATGTCGGGGCTAACAGACACTTAGATGACACCAAATGAGTAGTATGGAGGGTTGTTTTTTTCTGTTGTTTTATTACATCTGAAGAAGTGGTCCCCACTTACTTCAATTGTATTGGATTTGGCTGCAACGCTGTTTACCCCTGACACTCCAAAAGTGTTTTGTGGACTCAAACACTTTTCATTTTGCGGTGAACTATCCCTTTAGTTTTTTTAATTCTCATTCAAACGTCAGACTTAATATTCTTTAGAATTAAGTTCATCGCTTCTTATTTTGGTGTAATTGCATGATTATGCTATAATATTTTGTTTGACAAAATATCGTCCAACAAAATTTGCTACTGTGTAGGGGCCTACCGTAATATTTTTAATAATAGACCAAGTTGGAGGTTTTCTTGCAGAGTTTACAGCTTTAGTTCTCTGAGAATTTATTTCATATCATATAAAGTTTGTCTGGAGCCCTGCCTAATTGATACTAGTAGAGTGGCTGTGTTGTAAGTTCAGGAGCCTTTTCCTTCAGATGTCCCAAAGCTCTCTTATTTCCGGACAAATTCTTGATGCCCAATAGTTATATTCACTAGACCTGACTTATCATGTGCCATCATGGCTGTCTGTTTACACTTGCCCTCACAATTGCTCCTGGCACCTTGTTCATTAGGGGCCTGAAGACCTCCGTGGGAGGCCCTATTGTATTTCGAAGGATTTGTATTTCCTTTGGGGCTTTTTCAGGGCCTAGACATGCTCAAATTGTTACCAAAGTTTGCAGGGAATTCAAAACCCCAAAAAGTAATGGTATTCTGGAGTAATTTGAAATGGGTGTGGAAAAATGGCTCAACAGCGCCATCTAAGGAAAAGCCCCTCAGTTAGCTTTCACCGATCTTCACAAAAATCGTAGCCCAGGTGTATCATGACCAGACAAACAAAAAAGGTCAGAGGTGCAATTGGAAAAAAGCAACAGGAAGCCCGCCATTTTGCATTTAGTGGCCATTTTGGCCATATTCCACATTTTTACTTTGACGTACTTGTCCCAGGGCTTTCATCAGATCAACTTCAAGATGGAGATATAAACTAACTAAAAGATCAATTTTTCGTCACACGGTGTGACCGTGGCGTGGCGTCAAAGTTTGATTACACGCCATCAAAACACGAGGTTCTGTATCTCGGACATATTTGGTCCAATCGAGTCCAAACTAGACATGTAAGACAAAAGTCCCGGCCTGATGACATCTACACAGAAATCATGACTTAAAATCACAGCGCCCCCTGGTGGCAACAGGAAATGTCTTGTTTTTTGCATGTCTTACACTTGGAAGTATTCCTCCTCATCCACTGACTGCAACCATGTCAACCTGTGTCAAAAGGGTCTCAAGACATTGATAATGTAGGCATTTTGCTGTTAAAATCTTTTAATTGTTCAGTAAGAGAGTTTCAGTCTCCTGCAGATAAAAGGTTAATTTCCTTTTGTTGTTTTAGATAAGTTGGAGCACTGAGCCTGCCAGGGTAGCAAACACAGTGAACTGAATGTGAGAAACTAAACTTCTATGCAGGTTTGAAAATAGATTATATCTGTCCAAAGCAAATCTCCAAACCAAACAGCTTGTCACTTAATTTTGTCAAACACTCAAACACTTTTCATTTTGCGGTGAACTATCCCTTTAGTTTTTTTAATTCTCATTCAAACGTCAGACTTAATATTCTTTAGAATTAAGTTCATCGCTTCTTATTTTGGTGTAATTGCATGATTATGCTATAATATTTTGTTTGACAAAATATCGTCCAACAAAATTTGCTACTGTGTAGGGGCCTACCGTAATATTTTTAATAATAGACCAAGTTGGAGGTTTTCTTGCAGAGTTTACAGCTTTAGTTCTCTGAGAATTTATTTCATATCATATAAAGTTTGTCTGGAGCCCTGCCTAATTGATACTAGTAGAGTGGCTGTGTTGTAAGTTCAGGAGCCTTTTCCTTCAGATGTCCCAAAGCTCTCTTATTTCCGGACAAATTCTTGATGCCCAATAGTTATATTCACTAGACCTGACTTATCATGTGCCATCATGGCTGTCTGTTTACACTTGCCCTCACAATTGCTCCTGGCACCTTGTTCATTAGGGCCCGAGCACCTCCGGTGGGAGGCCCTATTGTATTTCGAAGGATTTGTATTTCCCTTTTGGGGCTTTTTCAGGGCCTAGACATGCTCAAATTGTTACCAAAGTTTGCAGGGAATTCAAAACCCCAAAAAGTAATGGTATTCTGGAGTAATTTGAAATGGGTGTGGAAAAATGGCTCAACAGCGCCATCTAAGGAAAAGCCCCTCAGTTAGCTTTCACCGATCTTCACAAAAATCGTAGCCCAGGTGTATCATGACCAGACAAACAAAAAAGGTCAGAGGTGCAATTGGAAAAAAGCAACAGGAAGCCCGCCATTTTGCATTTAGTGGCCATTTTGGCCATATTCCACATTTTTACTTTGACGTACTTGTCCCAGGGCTTTCATCAGATCAACTTCAAGATGGAGATATAAACTAACTAAAAGATCAATTTTTCGTCACACGGTGTGACCGTGGCGTGGCGTCAAAGTTTGATTACACGCCATCAAAACACGAGGTTCTGTATCTCGGACATATTTGGTCCAATCGAGTCCAAACTAGACATGTAAGACAAAAGTCCCGGCCTGATGACATCTACACAGAAATCATGACTTAAAATCACAGCGCCCCCTGGTGGCAACAGGAAATGTCTTGTTTTTTGCATGTCTTACACTTGGAAGTATTCCTCCTCATCCACTGACTGCAACCATGTCAACCTGTGTCAAAAGGGTCTCAAGACATTGATAATGTAGGCATAAGATTACTGTGACTTTTCGTCAAACGCCATAATAGTGGCGTGGCGTTAAAGTTCAACAACTCGCCGCGACACATGGAATTGCTGTAACTTCAGTGTTCATGCTTCAGTCTCCCTCAAACTACATTTGTGTATCAACACCCCCCCCCAGCAAAATAACTGACTAGCGCCCCCTAAAGGACAGCCCCGGCACCACGAGTGGCGGACATGTACAAAGAATCGTTAGGGACATGTCTTTTCATAACAAACAAAGTCTCTTGGATCGAAAAGGTAGAACAAACAGGAAGCCCGCCATTTGGACTTTAGTGGCCATATTGGCCATTTTCCACATTTTTACTTTGACGAACTTGTCGTAGGGCTTTCATCAGATCAACTTCATATTAAGATGAGTGTCATTTCAACAAGATGGAGATGTAAACTACCTCGGTATATTTGATTTTATCACACGGTGTGACCGTGACGTGGCGTTAAAGTTTGATGAGTCAAATCAAGATGATTGAGCTGCACCTGCAATATTGGTCACTAGAGGGCAGTGTAAGACCATGGTTTGCCCAAGGCACAAATCTTCTTCCCCAGGGCTGAAGAGCTCGTTCACACATTGTTAATATGTTGCAAACTAAATTAAACTTACGGATGTTTGTCAATTAATGTTGAGAGATAACTTTAGTTCATGATTAAAAGTAAAATGACAATTTTTTAAGTGTACGTTACACGCTCTGACCGTGGCGTGGCGTAGAATTTTGATGATTCGCCAAAAAAGAGTGATTTCTTATAACTCCTCTGTGCATTGTTCCATCAGCCTCAAACCTCATTCACACATTCACAGTCCCGCCCTGATCAGATCCATGTGTCAATATTGACTCGTCGTCAAAGCCCCCCCTGCTGGCTACAGGAAGTGACATGTTTTATACTTTGATGCACTGCTCCTGGCTGCTTTACAATATACAGCTCAAAAGAGCTCAGTCAAGTCATAGGACCATGGTCAGAATTGTGACATTTTCTCAAACCTTGTAAGCATTGAGGTGCGGCGAAGGTTCATCCTTCGCCAAAGGAGACGATGTTGTCATAACTCCACTGTGCATTGTCCTATCACCACCAAACTTCTGTCTCATGATTAGAGTCCAAGCCTGAACAGCTCTATGTGTCAATATTTCCTCAGTGTCATAGCGCCACCTACTGATTCGCCATGAAACAGGAAGTACTTTGTAAATCCACTCTGCATTATCCAACCGGCTCCGAACTACTGACCTATGATCACAATCCTGACCTGAACAGCTCCATATATTACTATTAGTTCAGGGTCATAGCGCCACCTACTGATCAGTGTGAAAATTAAGTTGTGGTAACATTGTCCAATTGACACAAAATTGCTCACGCTACATCAGAGCCCCTACTTGAACAGATCTATGTGTCTGTATGTAATAATAGTGATGGCGCCACCTACTGGCAACAGGAAGTAAGCTTTGTTTTACAACTATCATTCGATTTACATAAAATTTTCACAGTGTGATGTGCAATTGATAGCGTGTACCGTAATGAGCAATTAGCAGGCAAGGATCGACATCGCGTGATGGACGCAGGAAGTGAAGCGTTTGTCCTTGCCGCAGTGCGCAAAACGCATGCAACGCGGACACATGCGCTTGGTCATTGATCGCTCTCTCCACTAACCGCAACAGGCTTCAAAATGCCTGTGCTCGGGCCCGTTAGTGCTACAACGTAGCCCTAGTTTCCTTATATATCTGTTGTCATGCTGTTCTTTGGTATGTGGCTCCGGCTCTGTTCAGTGATTCCAGTCCTGGATCCAAACTCGGTGCGTTTGTGTTTTTTAACCAGTGTATTGTGATGCCCTCTGCATCTTACCACTGTTCCATTTAGGGTCGGTGAATCTTTTTGCATCAGGTGTGCTTGTTCAGTTGGAGATGCATGCAACATTTTTGTGATTTTTTTTTTGTCTTAATTGGACAATTTGACAGCGCTGATACAAACATGAAACATGTGGAGAGTAAAAGAGGGGAGTGGGATGTGCACCAATGGCCCTTGCCCTATTTTTTATGCTGTTGCGCCGGAGACGTTGCAGTTGTATGGCGTTCGTCTTGTACACTTGGCTCCAGGCCTTCCACAAAAGTTAATTGGATCTCCTTGTAAAAGATGCATATCGCTGCCAAGCTGTTTGCTCTCTCCACTTGTCACTCTCTTCTTGGCTGTCCTTCAGTTTCTTCTTGTGCTCATTTTCTTTGCCATTTACTTGATCAGATTGGAAATATCGGATGCTCTGAGATACATTACCCATACTTATGAGTTATTTGAGTCCAACCTGTACAAACTAGGAGTAGGAAATTTGACAGATTTTCTTATTTGCTCATCATTTGATTAGTATTTTCCTTTTATTTCCCATTAGGTAACTCTAAGCTTAAAATCATCTTATTCCACACTGTCTAACAGTATAATGTTTATTTTTTGACATATATTTTCATTTCATTTAATTTTATCTACAGCAGGAAAAGGCAAACAAGCAATAAAAATAACATTGCCAGCTGTGGGCCTGACTAAGCACAAAATTGTTATACAGCAGTTTTCCTGCTGTGCCCCAGTGGGGACAAGAGTGATAAAAACATATGCAGTTTCATATTTCAACAGCGGTGCATATATACATTACATCCCATTACAATTAGAGTAAAAAAGTAGCAACAGTCAACAAGACAAAACAACAAAATAAAATACACAGGCACCAGAGAGAAGTAAACAGAGGCTAAAAGAGCAAGTTGCTACAACAAATCAGTGACTGCAGGTTTGCTCTAATGTATATGGGGATCTCATTCCAGATTATTGTTTATGTGTGACAAAATTATGTCTGACCATATGATTGTTTACATTTTTGTAAGATGGGACTGGAATATGTGCAAGTGCGGTTGATCTAGTGATGCGTTCTTATGTGAAATATTTGATGCAGCCACAACATTTTTTGTTTTTCTTTTGAAACATCTCAAAACACTTTCAGTGGCAATAAACTACATTTTGCATATTCACCATCAAATATCCATCTTTTTCTGGGTCCTGTATGACAGCTAATGAGCCACGGTATCATTACCGTTCTTAACCGAGCAGATGAAAATGAGCTGATGAGCAAGACAGTACAAATTTTATGAAATAAAATTCAAGGAAAAGAATGTAAACCCATCCCATAGCATCTTTATTTTTGGCGAGCATAAATTAAAGGAATGTTGGGTTATCTTCTCTAGGGAACCTTCCATCTGGGCTTAACATCATTCTTAATTATCCCTTCCACTGAGTGGACAAACACTACATAGCTGCTTAGATATGCACTGAACTGGAGGTGCATGTGTGAACACAAATGTCTGAGTGAGAGGCTCAGCAGGGAATCCCCCACTGGGGGAGCGAGTGAGTGGGGGGGTTGATAGAGCTTCTAATGCGCGTCAAACGCAAAGAAAACAAGTCTCCCTGTGAAAAAGTGGTGTTACATTTAGAAGACAAAGACGAAGCTGTCAAGAGAGTTTGTGGTGATAAGAGCCGACACCGGTGTCTGTGTGCTGTAAAGAAAATCACATGATCTCCGCAGCTGAGTTAATACGTTACTTCCTGCCTCTGTCTGCTGCAGCCGGCCGCTCCACCTCTCGCCTGAAAAATGCGGAGGATTTGTTGCTCTTGTAAACGCGTCTGTGCAGAGAACCTCCCGCTGTGTTGTTGTGTGAAAAGGAATTGGCTGAGGAGAAACTCCGTAGCCAATTCTACTGATATCACCAGCAGGTCATGTTTAAAACGTGCTTATGAATTAGAAAATGTTATTGGTTATCAGAAAAAAGTTTCTTTACTTTAAAACGGCCATATTTTAATGATGGTACTTAAATGCAATATTTGACAATCTAACTTTAGTCTAATTTCAAAGTAAAAATCTAGACATGCTATCATTACTTATTTGTTGTTATCCATTTATGTAATCCCAATGTAATCCCAATGTAATCTGTCACTACCAAACCCTGATCACAAACAACGTCAGACAGACAGACGTCGTATATGGACACATATTTCTGTGATTTTAAATTGAGCAAAACATTTTTCAATAATCTAATCTTATCCTAGATCCTAAGAAATCCAACGCCAAACCAGCTTCAGGCTGATGAGACACCAACTTTCTTACTGCACAGCAGCGAGCAATTCCCTGTAAATCCGCTTGGTCTTCTTTGCTCTTCATTTTCATGTCCTGACCACATTGACAACAAAAGTCCTCACCTTCATCTTCACAGTTCATGAATGAGGGTTTGCAAGTGTGTCTGGTCGATGTCAGTTACTCTTGTTTTACATCAGTGGCTGCTTAGTTCTTTATATTGGCCAGGCCAGCAGGCTGTAATGTCATTTTTTCTTGCATTATTTATATTTCCAGGACAAGTAGTGAGCCAGCGCTACACCAACGTTGGTCTCTACTTAGTATATGTGTTTGCATCCCAGTGTTAAATGCTGAGCTGGTATCAGAGGTTTTTATTAATGCCGTGATTTGCTACATGGTTCATTATCAAACATATATTCCATCTCATACTTTGTTCAAAGCTGATTTCATGCACTTTGATGTAGCTTTGATAACATTTTACTTCATCTTAGCTTCAATTATGATTTTATTCTTTTAAGTATGCATGAATTATACATTGAGTTTTGACTGACAGTAGTTTTATTTAAAGTTTTAGCTCATGATTTTACCCTCACCCTTCCAGGACCAGCAAAGTAAATGTGATGCAGAGAGATCACACTCAGGCAGAGATGGTCAAAAGCCCATTGAAGATGATGATGATGATGAGGAAGACGATGAAGAAGAGGAAGAGGACTTGCCCATGGTGAGTGTCCTGCTGAGACTGTTTATGTTGGTTCTTTGGAGAACAGAGAACACAAACTTTTTCTGTATTTGTTTTCTGCAGATCACACAGATCTTCAGTTTGGCTGATAATGCAGCAGGAAGTGGTACTGACATAGAAAACCAGCTGATGAAACTGCTACACTCTTTGCGAATCTCCGTGCTACCGATCCTTTGGTATGCCATCATGGTGGAGGGCCCACAGCTGCAGCTCATCCAGTGTTCCAAACAGTCTAACATGACCGACACTATGGTGCTTATCGACCCAGGCTTCTTCTATCAGGTCACTGTCCAGAAGCAGCCGCTGCTCCCCACCCACCCGCTGTACGACAACTACCCCGCATGCCTAACCTCTGTGACTGAGGTGGTCAATCTGCTTCTGGGCCTGGAGAAATATGCCGTGTGCCAGGGTCTGTCCCCCAAAGAGTCATCACCTAAAAAGGACCCCATCGTATTGGAACGTGCATCAACATGTGATTTCTTGGTGAAAAGGAATGTGAGCATCTGTAATCACTGCCGAGCGCTGCAAGGACTTTAACTTCAGCACAGACAGCAGAAACTCTCTGACCACAGTGGAAACCACCGATTCTCTGGTGCAACTATGTGCCATTTATTTGTCTTTGTTCCGTTTTATATATTTTTTTAGCCTTGGGTAGTAATATTTATATATATATATGACATACTGGAGATTTACGTCGGGACTGTTATACTATGATGTTATTATTTGAAAAAAATCCCTGCGGGTTGATGTTGAATCAGGCGTGTTTCTTCTCCCACACTCTGTGTATGGCTTCTTATCTTGTCTGTTATGTCAGTATGGGCAGTGTGATGGGAGGGGCTGAAATCAATGTGTGAGCCACACTTACACTAGAGGAATATTTGCTCCTTTCCCCCTCATCGTCATTAAAATAATAATAGGACATTTAATGCCACATTTTTTTGTGTCGTTTTTTGTGTCAACATCGGCCATCACAATGTTATAGTGTACCACATATTTGATAGAATCAAAACGCAGCAGACTTAAGTATTTGGACAAAATAAATGATGTTTGCATTTTGCCCAGATTTCCATTTTATACTCAATTGTTTGGTCTAAATAACAGTTGTTCCCTTGATCGTTCTGTTTCTTCAGTAACAGAGGTTTTGATAATTTTCTGTTGCAATACTGACACCAACGTAATGTTCAAACCCTTAAATTATTGTGTATACCAGTATATTCAGATAAAAGAATTAAAAATGAGGAAAGTGAATACACCCTGTATACTATACACTGATTTCATGGATATTCCATTGCATATAAACCCCCCTCACCGCCCTAGCTCCTTTTTCTATTCGCATTGCTCAAGAGAATTGTATCTTGTTCGTTTAAAAGTTTGTTACAATATGACACACTGAAAGTACCAAATGAAGAAGGAAATAAAATCATTTTCAGTACGTTCAATATCACATACGGTGTTCACACAACAACAGATGCATCTTTATGTCATCGGCAAAGAAAAAGCTACTGAGTAGTGATTGCCCAAAGACATGAGGGAGACTAAAGGCAAGTTAATGGAGGTACTGTGGTCAGATGGGCTCCTGAAGTCCAGACATCAGGTCTCTTGAACATGTATGACTCCCTATAATCTAACAGAATTATTTTTGGAAAGAATAACCACCCCCAACATAGTACTGACTCAACAGGAGTCTGTTTTAAGCAATAATTTTGTATTTTTTTCACATTATCCCTGCTAAAAGCCCAATTATGTCCAGTCTCACTATATGTTTTCAATCTGATATGACAAAGAATGGCACTTTTTGAATGCACTGTATTTACAATGCACAGTACAGCTGTTCTGTTACAGCAAAGACACATGTTAAAAAGAATACATTTGCCCTGATCCTATCAAGAGTTTTTGGCTGTGATGCTTTTGCACTTAATATGACATAGGGTGCTGAAATAGGCTAAAATGTGTTTTGTATAAGTACATCTGGTTAAAACTGCTGCTGTGGACATAAGGAATTGCATTTTCTTTCCATTTCTGGTCTTGAGTGGTCTGATGATTGATGGTTAATGTTTTTTAGTTTTTTTTATGACTTTTCTTTAAATTGTCTTTTTTATACCCCATCCCCTCCATGGAGTAAGTTGGTGATTTTATTTTAACAATGTGAGAGTTTATGCATTCTTAACATATCAGATTTATTTTGTGTTTCTGGTTTCCTCAATTAACTGTGCACATGTTGAAGTTACTGTATGTTTGGGGTCTGTCCATTATTCTTTTTTGAACAATTATTTAGTGTTTGAATTCAAACATTAAAATTAAATGAAACAGATGGTTTACTCCCTGTTGTTGCCTTTTTGAAGGCAGTGTTAAATAAACTTTTCATCCTGAGCCCTTTTTGTTATATTTATGAAATATGTCCGATGGACTTGGTTTATCAGTAACACTATGGCCTGTGTGTTTGAGTTGAAGCAGCTCTGATGTCCTCAGAAACTAGTTCATTTTCAGGCACGTTTTATGAAAGATTTATGAAGCAGAAAAAATTGTAATGCATTGCTTTTAAAATGCTTTTAATTATATTATAGAATGAATCACTAAACAACGTTTTTACTTTTAAGTTACACAAACAGAAATACATTTTTTATTCTTTGTTATTCTTAATCTCTAAATTACTTAAAGGTCCAGTGTGTAATATTTATGTGAAAGCGATCTATTGGCAGAAATTGAATATAAATATATGTGTTTCATCCAAATTGTACAAATTGTTTTCTTTACCCTAGAATGGGCCCTTTATATTGAAATACTTAAGATTTACGTCAGGAGTGGGTCCTCTCTACATAGGCCGCAATTTTTTTTTTACAGTAGCCCAGACTGGACAAACACCTTTTGCACTTTTTATGACAACTGAAGGCTGCCACTGGTTCTGTTTCATGTTTGGAAGAAGAGGGTGAGGAGTATTCAATAGCTGCAACTTGCAACTTCACCACTAGATATCATTAAATTCTACACACTGAACCTTTAACTAATTTGATTTAACAAATATATACATTTCATTTTCTGGATGTACAATGTCAAAATACTTTAATATTGCTATTAGCCAGAAAGCACATTTTTATTATTTTGGAAAATCTTGGACTTTTAGCTTTTTAAAGTAGATAAACATTTCCTGCACCTACATTAAATACTATTATTTGACTTTTTTAATAGTCTTAAGAGAATATTTTGGTAGCCAAGTTTATAACTTAAATTCATACCAAGGTTTTTAGCATCATTGAGTACGTGCCTATATGCAACAAATCTTGAACAATATCTGTGCTGTGTGGATTAAGTGTTACAGGTTACACACATGGAGCATGCACCTTTACACCTTTTTCAATCCGGTTTATTGTGTATGCTAGCATGTGCAAATTACAGATATAGAAATCAATGTTTAATATAATTTAAATAATATAATAAATAATAGTATATATATATATATATTATTATTTATAATAATCATCATGTGTAGTAACTCATTTATAAACTTCACTAAACTTTATTATTTTGAGTTAAAAATATGCAGAATATATTTAATTTTCGACAGGACTGTCTTATACATTTAGATTTGTTCGCTTTTTTAAGTAGATAAATATTTCCTTTAGCTGCACTCAATATTTCTTGAATGTTTTAAGAGGATATTTTGGTAGCTAACCCTCAGGGGAACCACAGGTTTAAACAATTCAATTCATGCTAATCTTTTATTTTTCAATCAGTTTCATTGTGCAGGCCAGCATATGTGAGTTACAGAAACAGAATTTTTTTTACATATATTTATATATATAAATATGACTATTTTATGAATTTAACTAAACTTTATTAATTTAAGTCATTTTCTGGACGGACAATACAATTTAAAATAGTTGTTAGCCAGAGAGCTAATTTTAACAGTTTTGGTCTATCTTTTACATTACTAAGTTTTAACTTTTTAAAGTAGATAAATATCACCTTCACTTACAATACTACTATTTTACTTTTAAAGTAAGAAATGTTTTAATTGTCTTCAGAGGTTATTGTATAAACCACAGCGGCATCTCTTTAAGTATTCCGCCAAATGTTTCAATTAGGCCTAACGCTTAATATATACACTAGTATGTGTGAGTTTAAGAAACAGAAATACATTAGGATTAAGTATAATAACAGAAAATATTTGTGTGTGTGTATATTAAGTGTTACAGTCATTTTAATTTTAGGGAAACCTCTTAAGTTTAACACATAAATTCATGCTGATGTATTCATTGACATTTTTCAATCAGGTTTATGAATGTGTATACTAGCATGTGTAAAAATAGTATAATACTAGAAAATTTTTTTTTAATATATACATATGTGTCTGAGTATATAGATGAATATATGTATTTTATTTCCATTGCTGTTATTTTGATTTCAGGGGAACCTCTTGAGCTAAACGCACAGGTTGATGCGATGATTTATTGTTTCCAGTGTTGGGCGACATTGAGCACATGCATATATGCAACAACTGGTGAGCGGCACTGGTGTGAGTGGATGAACAGCCTGAGGGCACGTAACATCTGGGCGGGGCAGCGGGGACAGCGGCTGTGTGTAAACCTATGGTGTAAACACCGGGTTTCATCCGGGGCAGGAGGGGACGAGGCTCTCTGCCCGATCACAGCGGCTCGGCTCGGCTCAGATGCGCAGCGGCCCGACGCAGCAGCAGCAGCAGCGGAGGAGAAGAAGAAGAAGAAGGAGGAGGAGGAGGAGGAGGTCTGGAGGCTGCTGGTGAATTACAATTGGGATACGAGGCTACAATGAACCAGAGGGGTTTTCACCACCGCGCGGTTTAGTCATTAATCGCCGTCTTCTCTGGGATGGTTTCCTCCTGTGGTCCGACGCGGGGATGATTTTTCTCGGCTTGGTTTTGCCACAGAGGACCGCGGAGACCTCGGAAGGCATCGGTCATGCTCCCCGGTAAGAGAGGGGGGTGGGGGGGGGGTCTGCTCCAAGATGTCCTTCTGCTCCTGACTGGGTGTAGTGATGAACACAACCTGCTCTCTCTGTGTTTATAGCTCAGGCCCGCGTTGGACTCAACAACACGCCATTTGCTCCTGTATTCATGATTTTCTTTTAACGTTAAAAAAAAACCCGAGTTAGCATCGTGTCAGCGGGCGATACACCTGCGACATGTTAGCTTAAATGCTCCGGTTAATGAGCCCGGCGAGGGTTCGATTCCGAGCCGGTGCTGCAGATGAAGGGTGGCCGCTGTTGCAGCCTCGCACGCCGGGTTCTAATGTGGGAATGTAAATACAGCCATCTCTCCATCTGGCTCCTGTTGTTTTCTCGCGCCTGTAAACACGAGCGTGTTGTTTGTGTGGCGTGTTCGTTTAAAGAGCAGAGGACGTACCACAGGGCTGCCACCGCGTCTGGAGGCGACGGGCTGCAGCTTTAAACTATTGAATAACCGTGTCATGCTTTTTCTTTCTGGGAACACACAACTTCTCCCTGTTGCTGCAATGTTGTGGAGCATGTTGCTGCTGCTGCCCGCTGGGCCCTATCGATTTCACTGCTCTCCTTTCTACATTCTGCCTGTTCTCATGCAGCTCTGCCAACCCTCCTATTATTAACAGATTCCTGAACTAGGATGTCTGTCTGGATATGAGGGGAGAACCCCCCCCCCCTCATCCAAATGTGTTGTGTGGGTCAGTCAGGCCCTTCAGGGTGATTCCTTGCTAATCCTCCTTTTGGCTGTATCTGGGAAACACCTTCCTTTTCTTTCCGCTCCCAAGCGTTTTCTGAAAGTGCTGATTGCTCCTATTTTAGGATTCTTGTATTTACAGGGCGCTTTGAATTCATGGACCATTAGGCCATTTGCAAAGAGGCCCGGTTTAGCTGCTTTATTGCAGGGGGGAAGCCAGGAGACCATTCATGCTCTGTTTCATCTTGATCAGGGGGATTTTGACACATGTTGGTGTTTGTTTTCACTCCCCTCTCTCTCTGTTTGCTGTTGTCTTTAAATTGGCAGCATGGCACTACTCTCTTCTGTGAAGAGCTCCCTGTGGTTTTCATGCTGCTTTTGGTGTTGAGATTCAGTCAAACACTATAAAATTGGACCTTGATCTAGATTGGTTCAAACACAAGGGTATTAATTTGTTTCCACTTAGTTACATCAAGGTGACACCGCTCCTTTTATAATGCCCTTAAGAAATGGGCTGACATGATTTGAGCATCTACTTCAGTGGTAGCTGACTTTAAAAAAAAAGTATGGTCAAGGTGTGTGTCACACACTCGCCTCTGGGTCCAGACCTCTTACCTGGACATTTGGACATGGATTTAAAATGAAAATGTGCTTTCGACTCAATCTAATGTGTCCTGGGGTTTGGTGTGGGAGCTCAGGGAATCAAGTCCCTGACTCTGTGATGAGTTAAAAATACACCATGAGAGCAGTAGTGACATGGATAAGGGAGAGAACTCACACACATTTCCTCAGCTAGAGAGAACTTGAAGGGCACAAAAGAATCAGATTAGGCTGTAACACATGTATAATAATAACTGTAACTGCATGGCTGTGGCGGCACATCATAAGCAGCTCTGAACTCCCCCCAAAACCAACAAAGCGGATTACAGCCACAGTGGAACATGAAAACGAATGTGGAATACATGGAGAAATCCCTCCAGGTGTTACAGAGCAAAGGGAAAATGTAAAGGAATAATCCCTTCAGACGTTAGAGCTGCATTCCTTTCTTTATTACTCCCCCCACCTCAGCTTAGCCGAATCCAGGTGGATAGCAATCACCAGGATTGCTTTGTTTCACCCCTGATACTTGTGTCAAATGTGCAAAGGTGAGCGTCAAGGCCAGGGAGGAGAAACGGAGGGCCGCACGATTGGCCCGTCCGAGCTTAAGCTGACCTGCTGTGTGCCGATAAGCGTGTTATAAATCAGTATTTCATGGATATAGAGGGTACATGAAGAGATCACATTAAAGTGGGGGTTGGGGGGTGGGGTCACCTGACCTTCTATAAGCCCCCCACAGTTCAGGGTTGGTCAGATGGAGGTAGTTCAGTGGAAAATCCTCTTCATGGAATCAGCTGTAACTGATGCTGACTGATCTCTTTTTCAGTCGGGACCTGCTTTTTCCCCTTTGGATTGAAAACATTTGGGTGTTGACATGTCTATTTCTGATCCTCACCACATCTTACAGAGTGTGTGTGTGTAACATCCTTGACGTTTGATGCTGAATGGCAATAAGAACCCTTCAGATAAAGGTCACATTACTGTTCTCTTACAAAAGAACAAAGCAAGGGTCAGAGTTCAGATGCATCAGGAAAAAACACCGGAAAGCGTCATCATGAAATGTTGGTGAAGGAATTGTGACGGCCAAAGTTGCGACATGTGATATGAAATATTAAAGAACCCCAGTCTGTCTCACTGTTGGCCTACTTGTGACTCGTTTCAGGGCCTTTCACGCTCGTCCAACGGGAGCTTTGTCGTGTTCACCCTGCTCTGGTTACCATGTGTAAGTTTACAACAGCAGCTGTGTCAACGACAACAGTCAACATGAGGGCTGCCGGCCTCACCTGTCTTTGCTGAGTTGATATTTCAGCTGCTCTCTTGCATCTCAGCTGCTCTGGGCCGCCTGTCGAAAGAGACTCAACAAATTGTGCATCCATTGTCATTATCAGCGGAACTGAGGCTTGTGCCTCAGGCTTTACTGTAACATATTAAGGCGCACTCAGTTTAAAGTCATGTATTTTATTTTATTGAATCAGTTATATAAACCCAGCAGCCTGTTCCTGCGACTCTTGGGCCAGATAAAAGCTGACAGCTCAAGAGAGTGAATCTCCTTTAAGAGCTACAAGCCTTCCTGTTTATCGTGGGGTGAGAAAACTGTTGCCTGTAGCAGTTTAGCTTCCCTATGAATGTTGTGATCTAATATGTATGACTTCGAAGCTGCATAGGGAGAAGTGCGTTTCCTTTTGTGGACACGGTTTGGACGTATACCTTACAGGCCTCAGTGTTTAGCCTGCCGGACTTGAATATTAAACCCTTCGCTGATTTGCATTCTGTGATGCATGCTGCACAGGGGCAGCTCACTCTCATTGCAAAGCTCATGTTTTAATCAGCACGCCTCCCTCAGTAGTATCTATACCCCCATCCAGAGCCGGTGCCTCATCCCCACCACACATGCTATGTCAACATGTGTTTGATGATTGTGGTGCGGTCATATTTCTTATTCACATCTCCTCTGATCCTTCCTCTTATGCCGTTCTCTGTGACTCTGTTTATCTGGGTCTTCTTGGTCCTGCCGTCTCTCCCGCAGCCTTCTTTCTGGAATGCGATGCGTTGTTATACCTGTACCTCGGCGCACATCTGGACACCAGATGTTAAAGAAGTTAGAGCTTGACTTCAATCAGCCAGACCACCGATCATATCAGGTGTGTTATTTGTTAGGCTCAGGGGTTGGAGGGCGACCTGTTGCAGCTGGTTGGTTCTCATTCTTCCTCTAGCCCTTGTCATTCATGAAAGCAGTGCTTGAGGTTGTGTTAATGTGGGAGAGCTTCTTTTTTTTAAGGATATATTTGATGTGTTTCTCTTACTACTGCAATGTTTTTATTCTGCCCTTTACTGAAAGAAAACATCTTGTTAGATTGTGGCTCACTTGGAGATGTCTTTCTCTTTGTCTTTGTTTTTCTTCAGCTTTCTTTGTACAGGTGGCACCATTTCTGTTTTAGCCATTTTAGTTATTGCTCTGATAAGTATTATTGCTAACTACATTCCTGATATTCCTAAATTCCGATATATTGGCCTCTGGGGGCAATGGACAATATTTTGGGGCTTCCGGTGTAGAGAGCGCATCTAGTCCAAGACTCTCCTGTTCACCATACACTGTTTACAGTCTCATGAGTCTATACAATTCTTCACAAATCAGAAATAGCGAAAAAAAATGTATATGCATTTAAGGCCCAGCTAGCATGTTGACTAATCTCTATACGGCTAAGAGGTGATCATATGAATGCAGATCAATTAAAGGGCTGATGCACTTCGGTCAATGTATTCCACCTCTTAGACCCTTCACACGGACTGTTTACCTGCAGGCAACCCAAGTCTGCTCAAATGTGATTGCTCAAACTAGAAAAAGAAACCAGATGGCTTCCAGCCCCAAAATCGTATATATAATAAAGTATCAGTTTTAAGTGCAGCTCACACTGTCTGTGTGATCGAACTGCTAGTAACACATTGTACTTGTGCTGGCAGAAATAGAATCAAGGTTCAGGAAGTGTTAAATGTAATAACGTTGCTGCTCTTTGGAGAGCAGCGTGTCAACTCTGTGATACAAGAAATCTGACATGTTGCATTTAGACGCCACTGGTGTCTGTTGCTGTGTACAAAGGTAACAAGAAGAGACTTTGTTGATTAACACCTTCTAAAATTGGTTTCCATGCTATGTCTTCCTGTTAACGTTTGCTAATATCAGCACCATTTCTCTACAGGTCAAAACCACAGAGTGTATTGAAGTGAACAAAATTGACTAATTTCATTGTTCATTTAGAAGAGGAAGAATTTAATTACCTTTAACATACTGCTATATCAGTTATAGCAGCAAAAACGAAGCATTTTTCAGGACTGAAGGATAAGAGTTGTTAGTTTTAAAACGAGATAAAGGACACGTTTTACTAAGTGAAAAGGATCATACCAAGTTTCTATGCAAATGTTTTGGTAACTGGACAAAGCCATTCTTAAGAGGCATGGCAGCCTTTTGGCTTCTGCATTGAGCTTTCTAGTGACGGTCCAGTAGAATACCAAATGTCTCTGTCTGTCTTCTTTACTGCTTCTCTCGGGGGGTTTATCACCCCTCTGCTCAAGAGAGCACAGACATGACACTGCATGTTCATTCCCTGGAGATAGTCCTTCTCAGTACATTAGATTAAGTTGAAATCGGATAATCATGGACTCAGTTTTGTATAACAAGATTCATGTGGTGAGCTTTTGTCTGAGGGCAGTCATAACTCTGCCATTTGTTTGTGTGAAAGGCTCTCACTTGTGTGTCAGTGGGAGGTCAAGCATGCTGGAGGTTTTCACACGTACAGGAGCAAACAGCAGCTTCTGGTTCAGTTCCAGGACAGGGGCCAACGCAAACGCCATAGAAGTATTTCAAGTATGTCTTCGCACAAAGTGAGCCTCATTCTTTATGATGTTTGACTGAGGAAAGCAGAACACTATGTCTTACTCACCCAAAAAAGCAGAAAGCTGGTCAGTCGTGAGTGGAGCTTTGAGACAGCTGCTGAGACTAACGGGACAGATAAACGTTTTTAAGTCTTTGGATGGTAATTTTGATTCAGCCCCTGAGGCCTTCCGTCTAGATTAGTTGAACAGAGTCATTTTATGATTTACTCGACTGGCAAAGAGACAGCAAGATGCTTGTTTATGGCAGCGATTTGTGAGCAGCGTTGAGTGAGAGGCTTTTGGCAGAAAAACGCTATCGCTATTTTTAGATGTCAATTCTCTATTGGGTATCATGGAAGAGGCTTTGTTTGTAATGACTTTCCATTATGTGGGGAAAAGTGCATATAAATCATTGCTTAAATTCAGTTCTCAGCAACAGTTATTCTTTTTCCCTTCTCTTTTAGCTGACATGAAGGGATATGTAGCTATAACATATAGAAATGTACCAACACGATATAAAATACATTTCATATAAACCTTGATGTTTACGACAGCAGCAAACCAGAAACTCCCTTGAAAGTTGCGTTTATATATTGCCCCTGTTCTTTATTCCATCAATGTGTGTCTGGCTCTGCTCCTCTGGCTCCCTCTTTTTTTGGAGTCGTAACTGAGCTATTGAGACATAAAATGCACACAGTTTAGCTTTCTCCCACTCCATATCTCTCCATATATTTTTACAGTTACTTATCCTGTCTCATTTGACATTCTCTTTGCAAATGAATTGGTTTGCTAATTTCCTCTAAGAGGTCATTTTAGATTACTGCTTTTTCTGTGTTTACAATGCTTTTAAATTTACTGTTGGGTTTCTGCTATGTTCTGTGCCGTATTACCGTGCTGCATGTCCTCCCTCCTGACTCCCCTGCTGATCTGCAATCACTTTACACGTTAACAATAAACACCATAACCAATCAGAAGTTTAGGACATGTACAGGACTTGAAGTTTACTTTGTGTTTGTTTGATTCGAGTTTATGAGACACCAATTTAAACGGATTGTAAACAAGTCCAACATCTTGCGCACACACAGTTCACACACAACTCGAGACGTAAAGTGACGCAGACAGCCAGGATATCAGGGTTAAAAGGACCGGAACGATCCAGATTCATGTCACACTATTATTAAGCTGATCTCTCTTTTTTTTATCTGTTTGAAGGATCTGTCTCTAGATTCCTGAGCTGAGCTGCACTGGATCCCCCCGATGCTACCTGGCGTAATCAGATCTAGGAGACACCCATGTTTATCTACTATTGACTTCTTGGAAATGCAACTACTGACTCTCCACCTAAAGTCAACACATGGCTGAAACTGCAAGGTTAGAGAGGATACAACACTTAACAATGCCTACGTATATATATATATATATATATATTTTGACGATGCTTCTCAGCTGCAGGTAAAACTTAATTTCTTTCTCATCAGGTGAGGGTGTGGTTGGGAGCGTGAGTCCTCAGAATTACATCACATGGAGGTCAAAGGACATCTGATCACATCAATGGGTTTGGGGGCTCCTGGTGAGTGTAAAGAAGCGCACCTTCGTGTCTGGACAAGCCTGAAGCGGTCTGGCAAACCTATAAGATTGTGTTTTTTCTGACAGTTCAACAGAAGGAACGTGTTTTCCTCAGGGGAACAGCCAGCTGAAAAAACAGCTGTTATGTGTGAAGGCCCTTTGTTCACACACTGTCACCACAGCTGTCGGATAATCTTATCAGAGCACTGAATTACTGTGAACAGACATCGTACTGTTTGAAACAGGCATAATAAGACTGTTTTAGTCAGGAAAGTTTCTTAGTTTGATTCCTTGAAGTCTCAATTCCAGTCAGTAGGATCAAAAATATTTAGTCTCTAGTTGTTAAAGGACCTGCCTGGTATTTTTCTACAAATTCCTCATGGTCAACAAATCCCATGAGAACACAAAAACAGTGTTGGTCCATCTCTCAAAATGCTCCCTACCCTGCCAGTGGTTCTTAGTGAAGAAGTGAATCCTTGAAGATGGGTCAAATATAACTATACATTTTAACTTAGAAATAAAGCACAAAAAAACCTGTACATTGTACTTCTAGTGGACTTTTCCAAAACAGAATTTGTGAAGTTGTTGGATTATATAAAGCAGCAGGACTGTGTGTGTCAGACTGACTCAAAACAATCTACAGTTTATTGTTCAAGGTAATGAAGGAACATGTCACTCACAGCAGTTGTGGGGCTCCTTGATATGTTTTTACTATGTTTTTGACAACAAACATGGGATGTGTTGACAATAAATAATAGAGAATATTTCCACCCACATCCCGTGTTTCCTCTAATTCTTTCTGGTGCGTTCTGTGATGTGTAGATGTTCAAGGCAGCCAGGACAACAAGCTGCAGGCTGAGAGGATTTCAGCTCTGCAAGAGAGAAAACAGGCCCTGGAGGCTCTGCTCAACACCAGAGTGGGAGAGCTCAAACATGTCTGTCTGCAGGAAGCAGTAAGTAGCTTTATCTTCATTTACGAATCATACATGGTCAGGGATACAATATTCTTGCTCTGGAAAACTTTTTTTTTTTGTTCATTTGTTTTTTAGTGAAGATTGATTGTATTAAAGTTGGTTATAGTGTATTTTTTTTTTACTCACAACTTGCTGAGAATCTGTGAGGTCTTGCTTCTCACCTAAAATGAAACACATATTTATAATTACTTGACAGCTCCAGAGAACTTGTCAGTGCATGTTAATGAAGCCACAGCAGCGTCACAGCTTTTTAACACATCCCTGTGCTTTCAGATTGATGTATTGTACACCACTCTCTCTTTGTGTGTTTTATTCTTTTATTCACAATCTGTTCTTATACTATGATCTGCAATCACCATGCAGAAGTATTAATTCATTAAGATGATAGAGACATATAGCTTGTGTGCACAGGAACTTCTGTGGTGTGAGTCTTTCAGCAATTTTCCAGCTCAACACCCTTGTAGATAAAAGAGTGTAAAGCTGTGCACACAATTATCATGTTGTAAGTGTATCTAATCTTGAAACTCTACTCATCTGCAGGTGTTAATCTGTTTTTAACTTTTTTATCATCATAGTAATATTTATAATAAAGATTTCAATGCATTTAACCTTTAAAGGTCTTTAATGAACCTTCCGGTAATGTGTGAAGTTTGTTTTTATGTAAAACCTCTGAGCTCACACAGAAGGATAATGAATGTCCTTTATAGGAGCTGACTGGAAAGTTGCCATGTACTTTCCCCCTGGAGACTGGAGAGAAACCCCCGCTGGTGCAGCGCAGAGCTGGCCTGGGGCCCAACACCAAGGCAGAGGTAAGTCAACATCTTGAATATCAATTGTGTTTAGGCAGCAGCTGTACTGTTGTGTATACTTGTGGTCTAACACGGTTGGCTGTCCCTGGCTGCAGGATGAGGCTGCCCAAAGAAAGCAGATGAAAGCCATCTTCACTGGTGCTCTGTACAGACACTCGGAATCAGACAGAAATGTCCCAAATAGCAAGAGGACAGTTCATCGAGGGTGTCACACAGGTATAATTACACGGCAACACTAATAATGAACGTATCAGGGATAAGTGAATAAAAACCAATCCACATTGTTGTTAACACAATGACCTTTGCACTTAGGCTCAGCAAAGATATCAAATATCCTGCGGCATTGTCTTTGACCTGAATGCTTATTGTCTTTCAGAGGACACAGTGATGTCAGAGAGTACAAGCTCCATGTCAGATTCAACATCCCATGACAATGGTGAGTCATTTTACACCAAAATTAGTGGGTATAAAGGTGATTGACTCCTTTCCCATTGCCAGTGAAGGAGTTTATCTCTCAGCTTTTTCCCCTTGTGTCATATTCAATGTCGCAAACACACCCAAAACCGAGAAGCTTTCTTACCATGCTGTTCACCTGGGTGTCACTTTCATCTCTACCGATCAGAGCCGGAGCCGATGATAACCAGCGTCTACTGCACGTTGTACTCCTGTGTCTCTTGACCAATTAGTGAAAGCTGATTGAATCCATTCCCATTGCAGACAAAAGCATGATGTTAACAGTTGCTACTGGGTCTTTTGACCAGTGGAAAAGGGACCCCTGGTGGATACTCTGTTGTATTTCCATATTCAGAATCCTAAATTAGTCAGTGTTACTCTTGACACACTCAAAATACAAATATGCTTAGTAGGTGTGAAGCTAATTTTCACTTCTCTTGTTAAAACACCAAATAAAACTAAGCAGTCACATTTCAGTTTCAAACGCAAAATAGCACACTTGGCTTCTTGTGCTTTTAATGAAGACAATACTTTTTTTTCGTTTGTGAGTGGGCTTCATTACAATAACAGTTGTTTGGTTTTCTTCTCCCCAAAAGAGTCTTCTCCCAGCGTGGCCACTGACCAGCGCTCTCTGTCTCAGCCCCGGCTCACTGTGGGCAGCCCCGACCACCGCATCAGCAGGAAACTGTCTCCAGTAGAGATTTACTATGAGATGAGGACACGTCGCAACTCTGTCACAAGCTCTGTCAGGTACTGGAAGTGACCCTGTGCTACAGGCTGTGCAGTTTGATCTGTTTGTACATGTTCTTGTGCACACATGCTCATGATTGTTTTTATATATGTGTGATGAATCGTGAATGCATCAATGTCCTCTTGTGTCGCTCCTCACAGCCCAACTCACTCTTTACCGAGAAGTGCATCTAACGTTGAAGGTAGAAGTGTTCCAGCGACTCCTCTTTTGGCGCGAACTGCTCCAATCAGTGTTCATGTCAGGTAATGTGTGTAATGTCTGACGCAGCACAGCTACAGCTCCCTCCCACTGTGTGTTGGAAAATGCTTATTGACTTTGTTTACTGCTGACACAGAGTCAGGGTTGTAACAATAATTAGTGGCATATGTGACTATACCATCAAGGGCTACAGCTCATTAAATTGTGCCCCTTCTGAAGTCCTGTGAATTGCAGTTACATAGTTTTGCTTAACATTGCTTTCACTCTCTCTTTATCCATAGTTATCAGAGTCTTCCACTAATATAAACTCTTGTTGTATTCACATTTCTACCTTAGGTCGGATGCGTCAGGGGGTAATGGTTTGAAGCAGTGGTCTGGCAGCCTGGATGTGCCATACATGATTCCACTGGCACAGGAGGGCTCTTCTTCTGACCGCCGAAGCTGCCCATACAGCTCCCGGGCCAGGCGCAGTAACAGCTCAGAGGCCCTGTTGGATAGGTCGAGCCTCCCTGATGACCCAGCACCCAGAAACGGGATGCCCCCCAGAGGAGGGCCTTACAAGAGCTCAGAGACACTGACTGATGGCAAGCTGCGACAGATTCACTTCGGCAGCCCTGAGAGACATGTGGACGGTTCTGTGGATCAGGCCAAAATGCGTCTCTCCATGGGCGGCAGAGGGGCAGGGGGAGGCTACAATGAGCTACTCATGGACTATATCTGGGGGAAACAGCAGAGGTTGCAAGTGCAGCAGCAGTTGTACCAGTCCACAGGCAGGATCTGGCAGGACATACCCTCTCCTCGTTCCTCCACAGCAGTGGTTCCTCCCCATGCCAATGGTTTTTCTCATTCCCAGGTGCATCTCCCCAGCGCTGCACCTCCTTACAGCCCCATGGTCCTCCGAGGGTCACAAGCTGAGCTGCGCAGGGTCAAAGTCACCAGAACAAAATCTTGTGGACCTTTTATTCCTTTGCAGCAACATTCCCAGGATGGAATACTATTGTCAGCATATGAGTCTCCCCTTCCTGCCTCTGGCACCACCACATCTTCCATCCCCAACCTGCACCCTTACCAGACTGAGCTGTCTGGCCCCTCCTTCAGTCGCAGAGCCCCACAGTTCTCTCTCCCGACACCAGAAGACTCAACTAGAAGCCTGCATAAAGCCCTGGCTCTGGAAGGACTGAGGGACTGGTACCTGAGGAACGCTCTTGGTTATCCACCGGCCGCCTCAAAGGGTCACGAGACGGGTATCTCTCGCCTCTCACACCCCCACCCGTTGGTGCACCAGGCTCAGTCTGTCCAAGGTGAAGCAGCCAACCTCAACAGGCCTCAGATACCCCAGTCAGCCAGCTTCCACGGTATCCCAATGCATGGAAGGTCAGTACCTTTTCTTTCATTAGTCTGTGTGCTTTGTCTCTAAAACCTATATGTTTGTCGATGGCAATAATCTGTCTTGTGGTCTAGCAATGAGATGGAACTTTTTCTTTCATTATTGTGCAATGTTTGGCATTTGACAAGAGCATTACAAAGCAGAAGAAACGTACTATCACTTAAAGAGATGAGCTTTTTGTTTTCAAGATAATCAGTTGATATCGATAATTATAACAATAAATGTCACATTAATTTGAAGACTGATGTTTGCTTCTCAGTGAAGGTTGTGGTTTTAAACTTGTCTTTATGAGTTACCTGTGCTTACACAATGCATAGGGATTATATCAACATATATTGAACCTTTGTTTTTTTGCTATTGATGAAAATTATATTGCAATTATTATTGATAGCTCTGGTTTTGAGAGGCCTTTTGTAGCTCAGCTTTAAGGGCTATGTAAAAACTTTAACTAAAATACTAACATGCATGTTTGGGAACACATTCACTCAATCTTTTTGTATCGCTGACATTTAACCGTGTTTCTCTGTTAGTTGGAGTATTCTAGCAGAGGATGGTGCCATTACTCTTATCTTGTCCCCAACCAAGCCATCAATCATTCCGACTTTTATAATCGTTGGGTTTTTATTTTTGTTTGCATTTGCCTTTTTTTATTTTGCATGATCAGCATTATCTCCTGCCGCTAGCTGGCTAGTACCAACGTCATGAATTTTGGATTGTTTTCAGATCAAACAACCTCAGATACTAACTACTCAAAGGCCTCCGTAAATTGTTTAAAGTGGCCCATGAGGAACAGTCACGTCTACACATGTAAATGCGATTATGCATTAACGTCCCCTTAATTGTCAAGGATTTTTACTTTCTTCCTTAATTCCAAAGGCATTTTACAAATTTACAAGCGAGCCCTTCTCTGAGCTGAATCATATTCTGACCATGATTCATCCATCATTTTTATTTCATGAAGATATTCTCTCACTGTGTTTTTACGCTTTACTGCTTGCCTCTCGTTCGTGGAGTGTTGTATTGATTTGTCTTGCCTCCCAACAGGTCGATGGAGTTTTCTCTCTATCAGGAGACTCCTCAACAACAGATGCAAGAGGTGACCCCAAAGGAACCGAGTGCAGACCCAGGCACCCTAGTCTGACGCAGCAGAACACACACACACACACACACACACACACACACACACACACACACACACACACACACACACACACACACACACACAAAGTACAGTATATCATGAGCAAAAACACTGTAGCCTCACACTCACTTACACAGACAAATTGATACAATGTGACCTCAATTGCAAAGCAAAACATGGCGACCTCAGCAGAAAGAGACTGTAGTAAATGACAAACTGTAGCTGTGCAGTGTGAAAAAGCCTTGGCAAGTTCCCCGTCTTACAACTGATTCCACCAGTATGAAATTAAACCCAGTGTTCTCATGCGGATGTACGCTGGTGTTACAGATTATCTACCAACAATATGGTTATGCTGTTCTACATATATCGACATTTCTGGTCCAACACAAGCAGTGAATCCTTCCTTATAAACCCTGAAAAGTCTCCTGAGATATACTTTTTTACAGAATATATACAGTCTAAATCACTATTTTGTATCTTCTGAGATATAAAGAACAGTTATATTAAAGAGGTAATTTATTTCTCATTAATCGTGTGATGTATAAAGATGTTATATGAGCTCACGTCATCTCAAAACTATTAATACATGCCGGTGAATGTGTGTTTGTAAACTATACAAAACGCAAAAAACATACTTCAGTCCTCATCTGTTGTTACTTTCACAGCCATTTGTATTTTTCATGTTTGATAAATGAAACGGGCCATGAACTATAGCATAACTGATGTAGCAGGACGGGAGTGCCTAAAAAGTTTTAATATCAAAACTAAACCATGGTTGGAAAACTTTAAAGTGCTTTCTAATAATCTGAAATGCTAGCATTAAGCCTCTGTGATTAGCCTATCACGATGTGAAAGCAGTTCACGATGTCAGAGTGGGGGTGTTTGGAATGATGTCATATATTGTGATTTTTTTCTGTTTTTGTTTTCTAGATTCAGCTCGATGCTGGCTGATAAATGTAGCTTTCTCTGTGCTGACCTTCCACCAAAAAGAAAAATTAGACCAATTTCAGGAAAAACCTGAGGGCTGTAATGAGACCTACTGTATGGCAGTAGCACATGACTGTATGACGATAATTTACTCATATCAAATTATATTTTTCTGCATTTACTTGTGGAGGATTTGAGCATCATACAGAGCACTTTATGAACATCTTAAGCCTTAATTCCTTATGAAATTGTCCCCATGAGAGATGACCGGCAGTAGGAAGGTGAAGACAGGGGTTATAAAGGGGCTAGTGAGTTTTGTCAGCATCTGCTGAAGGTCTATTGGAGTGTTAGTCTGTATATAGCGTGGATTGTACTGATGAGTTTCAAGCTGATATTTTATTCCCATACTAATATTGTAATTTTCAAACTAACCCACAAAATACATATTTAATCACAATAACCTCCCCCTATCCTTCCACCCCCAAGTGAGCACTATTTAATTGGTTGTAAAAAAGTGAGGTTGATGGTGTGGAGAGAATAGAACTGCTGCAGTATTGAATGACGGTGTGAGCAGGTCTCATACCAGTACATTTGTTTATGAGAGTTCATGCTTGCTGACTTTTGTATTTGTAATGATTTTGACTCATTTCATATGTTTGTTTTTTGTGCTGTTTCAAAAAAAAATTAACAATACCAATTTTTAAAAATCTGAGTAGTAGGTCATAATATATTTTAAGAGTCTTACGGTCTTGGTAGCCTCATTGTAAAATTGAGAGAAATTGGTTCAAGAAACAAAATCTTCAAGGAAACTGAAAATATTTATCTCGATGTAAACAGAACGTACACATTAAGCATTTTTTTTCCCCCTTTTAATGTACTTGATCTTTGGACATTTAGGGCCCATTTGAATGTAGTTCTTAATGTGTATCATATGTGATGTTTTCTACTGTTGCATTCACTGTAGCACAGCACAGAATGTGACCTGGTTTCTTCTGCTGCCCGATGTGTTCACATCCTCTCATTATCCAGATTCATAGAGCTTCTTCCAGCTGGTGAAAACCTGAAATCAAAGACCAAACTGCTGTGCACTGGGGGTCGTAAATGTATTTTTCATATAATGTACTCTGTAAGTTTAAAATAAATTATATAAATTTAGCTCTGAAGCAAATTTATTCAAACTATACTATATTTAATAACATATAACATTTTGTAGCTATCTACTGTAGCTCTTCCTCATCAGTGCGGGAATCGGTAATCTGTGTTTCAAAACATTTCATCAGCAGTGTGACGTGTCAATATTTGATTATTCCGATTTTTTTTTTAAAGATACTTAAGTGCAGCTGTTTACTTTTTCACTCCTCTTTATAACTAGACCTATGGAATATGACTAAATGGGTCTGTCCTATACTGTATGTATGAGATTGTGCATTCATTCTACTAAATAAAGTGTCATGTTGAAATCAACTCTTGTTTGTTTATTGTAAGAGAACGTATGTTTTTTTTCAACAGACCATTTTATATGTATAAAATAACATTCTATTACATTTACTGCACATTAGATTAATACATTAAATTTGAACATAATAAAATAAATAAAAGTAAATTATTCATATATAGGCCCTTACATATGCTCATACATGTACACATTCCATCCATGTACAAAAACAGATACATATATATATGAATGTGTTGATGGGGTATGCGTGTGTGGAGTGGCTTAAGTTTTGTTAATGAAAATAAAGTCCTTACAGTACTCCTTAAATTAAAAGTGTTAACTTTATTTATAATTTAAAAGACACTTTAATACATGTATAATGTAATGTATATACTACAATGCTGCAACAAAAGAAGTAAATATTAGATAAGATAAGGTAAAATCAGATGGAAATTTTGTACCAGCTTGCGCCGAGATTAGAGTAACACAATATAGAAAAGAATACAGTCAATAAAACAATAAGAGTATTAATTCTAAAAAAGTTAAGTGAAAATAAAGATAAAAGTATAAAGTTCATTATAAGTGAAATTAAATAATAAAGTGTATAATGAGTAAATAGATAGATAGATAGATGTACAGTACTTTATTGATCCCAATTTGGGAAGTTATTGTATTACAGCAGCATGTCAAGGGCATTTCACAAAGAGCAAAGAAAAAAGGCTAAATACAGAACTAGTGCTGATATAAATAACACGAGAAATGAGAATAAAATAAATATGTTGCATGATGGTAGTAAGTAATGATAATTGGAGTAAGTAATATGGAATATTGCTCATGATGTTGAACAGATGATGAAACAAATTGTAACTGTGTGTCCTTCTGTGTGTGGTATTTTTAATATCATTGCCATAATCCTTTTTAATGTGACCTGTACTCTTACATTAAGGTAAGTGACCTGTAAAGTAGTTAACTGCTCTTTTTTTTTATATCTAGCATATTATCAAAACCTTAGGACAAAGTATTCAGGTTGTAGCTTGAAGGGTTTTGCAGCATATTATATTAGAAAAGTACGGAAGCGTATTGCATTCACTTGAAAAAAAATTGTTTCTGTTTTTCTGAGATAATTATCTCGGAAATTCCGAGATAAGTTCTGATAAAAAAATTTTTTTTTAAAACAGAGCTTTTTTCCCATGCTTTTATTTTGAAAGTAAAGTTCCTGTATAGACGCGGACTTACTGTTATGAATCTGTAACTTCACAAAGGAAAGGTTTGATGTTTTAGCGACCCTCCGAAGAGGCACAATCTCTTACGGTGTTGTTTAGTTGTGTAGTTTCAAATAAACCTGAAAACATCAGTTGAAAGTCTCGACCATCTTTCGGGGGATATGCTACAGATAGATAAAGGATAGTTTTCATTTTTGTCCATAATTCAAATATTTCGTTTGTTAGTGTAAGCTATTTTATTTAGTGGCTTTATTATGGAAGGTTGATGTGTAGTTCCTGTTATAAGCAGGGTGTTGGTTGAGACTCTTGTTTTGAAAGGGGTTCTAACTGAAGGGGGTTCTGTCGATAGAGAAGTGTTGAAGTGTGAAGGAAAGGAAACGGGTGTGATTCCGGCTGAGGCCTGTGACAGTATAAGAGAACAACACGCTCGGCTACATTAGTCTTTTGTGGTTCCCTGTTATTTATACAGAAGGAGAGTCTGACAGTTTGAAGCGACGCTATACGTCATGGCGCTAATACAAGAAATCGTGCCAAACAAAAGACTGTCTAAGAGTGCAACAGTTACATGTAGCCCGCTGAACAAGGGCTCTGTGCGAAACGTCCATGCAAAATGTAACTTCATCAAAATACTAGATTACAATTATCTCAGAAAAACAGAGCCCCCCCCCCCCTTTTTTTATGAGAACTTATCTCGGAATTTCCGAGATAATTATCTCGGAAAAACAATTTTTTTCAAATGAATGCAATACGCTTCCGTAGAAAAGAAAAACAACTAATAAATAAAAATAATACTGCATAGTTTGGAGAATTACCTCCTCACCAGCTCCAGAAAAATGCTATCAGGAACACAGTTAACTACCAGCAGCAGCAGTCTGCTATTCCTGGAGATGACACACACACACACACGCACAACGCACACACACACACACACATACACACACGCACACACACACACACACACACACACACACACACACACACATGCTTAGAGAGGAGCACGCGACTTGAGGGACTCTTCTCTCCTCGCGCCAGGCTGGTTTTATCTTTATTTAGTTTTCATTAAAAGCGGACACATCACAGACCGGGTGAGTAGCTGTTGAGTTTGTATTAATATGGTTCATAGTTATTCGTGTTACCGAGTTTTACGGTGGAGACGACAGCGCCACGTAGAGCTAAGTTTTACTCCTGATAAACTTCCTGTAGAAACCTTCAAAATAATACTGCTCAGTGTGGCTGACGGAGCTAAATGCCAAAGAAGTTGAGGAAAAATATAGACCTTCTACGAAATATATGACATAAAGCAAGAAATGTATATATTAGAGGACTTAAGTTGGAGAGCATGTACAAAGTTTTGCTCACACCAAAGAGCTAATAAGTGTCAAAACCAGTGGACAAACGCTGCTTAAACAACTGGAAAAAACAAAGCTAGCCATAATTAGCTTTATTCAGACTTTTCTTTTCCTATAAGGAGCTCATAGTCTTTGCTTTGTTGTTCCACAAATATTTCCCACGTTTCAGAATGTTATTTAACTAAAAATGTAATTAAACAATAGAAAATATAGCAACAGGGACAAGCATTTAAACAAACAATGCAACAGCTAAACTGCAGCTACAGTGCCAGCTACTCTATTCCCTTATAGAGCTAATCAAACCTCATGGACTGTCAAGACTTTTATTTTGAAGTTCCTGCTAATACTTTCTATTTTCCCATGTCATATGACCTAATCCCTCACAGACATCAGTTCCTCCTTCCAGTTCCACATAAAGTGTACAACCAATCAACAGTAAGCCCACTTTAGTGACTGATGTCCTTTGAAATGATGAAACAAGTAATTTATCTGAAATCATGTTTACAACTCTGGTGACCACACTGCAGCAGTGCAGTTTCATGAAGAGCTCGGTTGCAGCTGGGTCAGTGTCAGGAGCTATTTACGTTGACATGCCATTCATCCAGGCTAAAAATAAACATACACATCTACTGGCCCTTTTGAAATGTCATCGCAAACAACCCACCGCAATCAGCACAAACTAGACAAACAGCAGCTGAATTCTTGTGTCAGACTTGACACCCTCTTCCATTTGTAAGTGTCAGAATTCATTTTTTCGTTGCAGCTTTCTCCCCGAGTGCTGCTGTCACCGGGGCTCAAACCCATCAGGCTCCTGTTCAACATGTCGTCATCATATGCTGCTGCCATATCATCCCTCATCACAGCCAGCACCTTTAATCCAACCATCACCCCCAGGCGTCGCCCCTCCCCACGCGCAGCGGGGAGACCTTCCCTCCAGCCCAAAAAATCCCCTCACCACCCTCCAGCTGTACAGATACACCCTCATTCACCGGAGCCTCTGGTGTCGGACGAGGAGCAGGAGGAGAATCCTGCAGATTATGGCATAGGTAGGCAGCGCCACAGTGTCAAACACCAACACTCTGCCTGAGACCTCTCTTCTTTGATGCAGGTGGCACTTTGTGTTGCAGGTGGTTATTACCTGGTTGAGATCGAAGAGATCTTTGTTGGCCGTTATCAAGTGGTCAGAAAGTTGGGATGGGGTCACTTCTCTACTGTGTGGCTCTGCTGGGATATGGAGTAAGTACAGGTTTTACCTTTCAACTTGCCCTAAATAACGTTATAACACAGTGTTGTTATTATGTAATATTACATAAACATAATAGCTAACTACCATAATTGTTTGCATGCAGGAAAGGGCATTTTGTGGCTCTGAAGGTGGTGAAGAGTGCTCAAATCTACACAGAGACGGCACTGGATGAGATCAAACTTCTGAAATGTGTCAGTGGGACCACATGGATTTTCTTTCTTTTTTTCTTTTGCAGCACACAATTAGTGGACCTAACGAGAGTGTTATTAATGCATGAGTGTCTGCATAAAGAGAACCCTAGTGATAGCATGTAGGTTTAGACTATTCATAGTGATTATATATTTATTATGCAAACACTAACACAACCAACATCTGTGTTTTATTATATCTGTTGTTTGCTGCTAGATTATGATGTCATTTGCTAACATTGTGATTGTCTTTATCATTGTTATACATTGTACTTTTTGTTGATATTGAGACATTTTGAATATATCATCATTAGGTGAGGGACAGTGACCCCAAAGATCCTAAACGAGAAAGAATCGTGCACCTCATCGATGACTTCAGGATCTCTGGAGCCAATGGTGAGCGTATCCTTTACAAAGAAAAGGCTTAAGCCACATAATGTCCCTGTATCATTATTTAAGAAGCTAGTGGTGCAGGTATGCTTTTCTATCAAGTCATTTTTACCCTTCTGTTCACATATTCCTACAAATACAGAAAACAAAACTTTGTACCAAAGCGATGGGACTTAAAATATGTGGATCAGTGTCAGCGTGTTTAAGTTTTCTCCAAAAACACAAGAAACTCTGAACCAAGTGTACAATATGAAACAAGGTCCTTAGCTGCTCACCAGATGTGTGCATGGTTCTGGAGGTTCTTGGCCACCAGCTGCTGAGGTGGATCATCAAATCCAACTACACAGGCCTCCCTCTGCCCTGCGTTAAGAGCATCCTCAGACAGGTGCTGTGCAAACCTTGTTTCTACATATTATGCTCATGTCATGTAATCAGAAAACATCACTTTTCTCATATTTTAAGGCTCCTCTCTGATGAAGTCTGTTCTAGCTGGCCCACTCAACTGCTTCCAGGTCATGTTGGAAATGTCGGGCTCCACTCTTACTTTACCCGGCTTTGTTAGAGGCCTCGTCTAGCAGCTAGGCGTGCATTATGGCAATGTGAGGCTTCATGACATCATATGACTTCACAATACCCCAGAACTACTGGCAAGGTGTTTCAGGATCTTCAGGGTCTGTGTTTTCTGTGGAGGAGAGGAGCTCCCTTTACCGTGAGCTTTAGGCTTTTTAACATTGCAGACATCTTACATACAAAAAACTTTTTAACACACAAGAGGAAAGGGAAAAGCAGGAAAAGCATAATCTGTCTCCTTTAAATCATTCTCCATATCTTTCACCACTGATTGGAATATTTTTGTGAACAGACCAGCTTCTATTTTTACTCCTCCTTCACATGAGGTACAATGACAGTGACGCCATTTCATCCTTTATCCCAGGTTCTGCAGGGTTTAGATTACTTGCACACTAAATGCAAGATTATCCACACAGACATCAAGCCAGAAAACATCCTCCTGAGGGTGGACGAGGTTTATATTCAGAAACTGGCTTCCAACACCAAGCTATGGCAGCTGCCAGTGTCCTCTGCTATCTCTAGCTCCCCAGGTTAGTGATGCTATGTTACGCTAAACAGGGCCCTTTTTTTTGGTTGAATAATATGTATGTTTAATCTGACACATATTCACATTCTTCATGTATTTTGATATTCTGTGCTTCTTTTCCTCTGTGGTGATTTTTATTTTCTGCCAGTTAACGGAGGCCTCAGGGAAAAGAAGGTGTGTAGCCTGAAAATATGCATTTCTCTTTATCATTTAATCATTTTTATGTATGATGTAGTATGTTTTTATTTTTTACAATCACATCATAATTTGTGGCTTCCTGCTGTGACTTCTTAAGAGTTTGTCCAACTTTTTCGGGAAGCTGACGGGAGTTTTCCACACTCTTGGGGAGTGGGTAAGATAGATGTTGTGTCGGGTTTTTGCACTTGAGCTTCTTAACTGCATGTCGACAGCCACTAAAGCCTGGAACACACTAGACGACATATCAGATTGTTAAAAAGGCAGGGAACCAGACATTTATCTGTACAATTACCTTTGGGGCACATAGTAGGTATCAAACACAGTCATTCTGCTGTACTGTTCTTTCTACCATCACACATTGACACTAACATCCCAGAGCAATATTGTACACTTTGCCACAGCACGTTGGTACTGTGTTTACAGAAAGCAGCTCCTCTGGCTCCTTTCTGCGTTGGAGTCAAAACACATAAAGAGCAGAAACAAGCAATACTTTTTATTCTTACTGTACAGCTATTGTATTCAGTACCTGTATCTATCAAAATTACAGTCCAGAGATAGAGGTACTGAAATAGTCTGATCATAAACGATGCATGTCTCCATGTTGTCTCATGCTTGTGTTGAATATGCATGTGAAAACACATGCTTGCTCTTGTGACATTGTTGTGTCACCAACTGGCTCCTGTAGCTTAGTTGGGTGAACTGGGGGGTTGGACAGGACACACCCTCATATACACAACCTCCACTGCAGTTTCAATATAGCCACTTGTTTGAAAACGATTAGAAAAGATACAAAACTCAGAGTTTTAATTTCATGTAAAGCTTTGTGGCTTATTGTAACTACAGAGATAAAAAAGATGAAAAAGGGGAGAATTCATGGCACTAGCATAAGATTTTAGGATTCAGTCTGTAGCTCTATAGAAGATATGTTGTATTTGGAAAAATGAAAGCACAAAGACAAAAGAAACAATGGAGAAACAGCACTAATGCAGATAGTCCTGAGGGTTGTGTGTGTGTGTGTGTGTGTGTGTGTGTGTGTGTGTAATTATGATATAAAAAAATATTTAATCTGTAGTGCATTGCTGTCTGCCAGACATACTACCACAGGGGGGTGCCAAACTCAGAGTTTAGAGTAGCATGAACAGGCATGAAGTTGTTGGGATGATTCATTCATTGGTTCATTGTTTTTTAATTCAATGCTTATTTCTTATTGTTTCCCTCCCCTGAATGATTGCTCCTGCAGTCTAACAAAGTCTCCAGGAGCCCGATTAACCGACTGACGAGGAAGGACAGGAGTCGACGAGGACAGGAGAACCAATCTGACCTCAAACAGAAAGACAAACCTCATCTGACATTTACCGATGTCACGCCTCCCTCCAGCACCTACAGCTCCACCTGTCAGACTAAGCTCTCAGGTCCTAACCTCACATTAAGGAGGCAGACCCTGCTGCTGGAGGATGGACTGGACTTGGCTCCATTCAGCAACAGAGACTCCATCTGCTCGTGGCCAGACCTCAAAAGAGATGCTCCTGTCTCTGGCTCCAGGTCAGCATTATTACATCAGACTGCTGACAAAGAGCCACCTCCACCTTCATCATCCTCCCCCTGTGGTTCGTCTCACAACATTTGTGTTGTTGTTTTGTCCCACTAAACTATGATTTGCATGAATATGATGTAGGATGTTTATCTACAGATCCTGTTAGGCATCAAATTCTTTAATGTGTTACAGGTTTCAGTGACTCTGACACTTTACCTTTGGATCTACTGAAGCCACAGAATGCTGATAAAATCCTCATTAAGATTGCTGACCTGGGCAACGCCTGCTGGGTGGTGAGTTATTCATTTGACAAGAATAATACATTTGAAAAACTATTAAACTAGAGTGCATTCCTTCACCAAGGCCCAACAACCCCCTTTGAGACCAAATTTAAATTCAGTAGATCTGGATTTTTATTTGGATTAGCTCCAAGTTACACACACACATAAATATGAATTCCCAAAACATAATTTAATTTCCATTAATATCTATTAATTACTCTCAACAAAAATGTTGAAAATCACCAGATACAGGTAATTTAACAAATTCTAATCTCTTTGTTTTGGCAGCGCAAGCACTTCACTGAGGACATCCAGACGTGTCAGTACCGCTCTGTGGAGGTCTTGATCGGCGCTGACTACGACACACCAGCCGACATCTGGAGCACTGCCTGCATGGTGAGACAAGTACCTGCATAGATTTGTAAAACATACTTCCCCATCTATTATTTCTAAGGTTTTTATGTTTAACATTAAATTTAACTTAGCCATTTCTTGATTTGTCATGACCATCCTTTGTGTCTTCTTTAGGCTTTTGAGCTGGTGACTGGGGACTATTTGTTTGACCCCCAATCAGGAGCAACATTCTCCCGAGAGGAAGGTTTGTTTGAGTCACTACATCCCTTTTTTGTCCTTAATAAACTAAATATATGTACAATTCTGAATGTGCCTGTGTCCCCTCAGATCACATTGCCCACATCATTGAGCTGCTGGGACCCCTGCCATCCCAGTTTGCCCTCTCAGGGAGAAATTCCAAACAATACTTCAATCGTAAAGGTAAAGTAAGTTAGTAACTACGTGTAAAAAACAAAGTTACGTGTTATATACTGACAAATCACCTTAAATTAATATTTGAACTCTCCCTAAACTCAGAATAAAGTTTTCATTCTTCATATTGTACTTGATTAAAATTCTCACCACAGAGTTTTATTATCATGGTGGAGCCCTCACACTTGTTCAATTGTAGAGAATGTTTGTGATAAATAACTTTCAAATTTGTTTTGAAAAAAAAGTTAAATAATCCAAAGCGACGTCTTCTTTCTACTTTGTCCAGGACAACTTCGACACATCTCAAAGCTCAAGTCATGGAGCTTGTTTGAAATCCTACAAGATAAGTACGAGTGGCCTCAGGAGGAAGCCGTCAACTTCAGCTCTTTCCTCTTGACCATGTT